>NC_070578.1:41946902-41951902 GCF_027409825.1 Scomber japonicus | reverse complement strand
TACAGACATTAAAAAACACACTGCTGGCTGGAGGTCAGTCAGCGTCTGCAGCAAAGTAAACTTATTACCTGAGGTTTGATCTGAACAAACACTTTAATGCATTTATATTTAGAGATTATAACCGTTTACTGGCCTGAATATGAGACGACTTCCTGTTTTCTATCAGCTGTTTGACAGATGATTCGGTCCTCGCTGAGTTTGTGATGTAAAACTCATAAATATAAAACTTTAAACACACAGGAGGAAGATTTGGGAAAGAAGCTCAAACGTCCTACTTTTAGGTCTGACAGTAAATGCACCGTAGCAGCTTTCTCTCAGGTGTTTTAATGCTGTTACTTTAACCCTCCTGTCGTCTGTTTTTACCTTTCCTTCCTTACCTTCTTCTCTCCTTTCCTCCCTCCTTTCCTCCCTCCTTTCCTTCCTCCCTCCTTCCTTCTTTCCTTCCCCCTTCCTTCCTTCTTTCTTCCTTCCTTCCTTCTTTCCTTCCCCCTTCCTTCCTTCCTCCCTCCTTTCCTTCCATCTTCCCTCCCTCCCTCCCTCCCTCCTTCCTTCCTTCTTCCTTCTTCTTTCCCTCCTTCCTTCTTTCCTCCCTCCTTTCCTTCCTTCTCTCTCCCTCCCTCCCTTCCTTTCCTTGACTCGAGGACAACAGGAGGGTTAAAGATTATTACCGTCTACTGGCCTGAATATAAGACGACTTCCTGTTTTCTATCAGCTGTTTGACTCATAAATATAAAACTCTGACTCACTTTAAACAGATTTGGAGCCAAAGTAGGAAAAACACTCAAACGTCCTACTTTTAGTTCTGACAGTAAACGCATCATAGCAGCTTTCTCTCAGGTGTTTGAACCTGTGAAGAGTTTCCAATCAAGGAAGGACGGAGGAAATAAGGAATGAAGGAAGGGAGGAAGGAAGGATGGACAAAAGGAAGGAAGAAAGGGAGATGGAGGAAGGAAAGAAGGAAGGAAGGAAGGAAGGACGGAAGGAAAGGATGGAAGGAAGGAAGGTAGGAAGGAAGGTAGGAGGGAGGGAGGAAGGAAGGAAGGAAGGACGGAGGAAATAAGGAAGGAAGGAAGGAAGGAAGGACGGAAGGAAAGGATGGAAGGATGGACGGAAGGAAAGGATGGAAGGAGGAAAGGAAGGAAGGAAGGAAGGAAGGAGGTGATTACTGAGAAAATAAAAATAGTAATGTGTCTGAAAACAGAAATATTCCAACTTTATAGGTGACCGTGTATTTTTAATAAGATTATCAGCTGATCGGAAAATTTTTACTTCCGTATATCAGTCCCAAAAATCTACTATCAGTCTGGCCTTATCACATTTCTACGGAGCGACTCTGAGCAGTTTGATAGAAACAGACTCAGATGTTCGTCGTCTTATTTTCAGGTCAACACGATGTTTCAGGTTTTGTTTGATGATCATTAATAAATTAAAGCTAGTAGCGCCGGCAGCCATTACTCTCCGTCCTCAATATATTTACTTTAAAAGGTTCGTTCATCTTTTAAAAACAAGCTTTTAAAAGTCGATCCAGCTGTGATGTCATCGCTCCTCGCTTACTCTCGTAAGTGAAGAAGGAAACGAGGAGAAGGAAACGAGGAGAAGGAAACGAGGAGAAATAAAACAAACGAGAAGCTCCCACTGAAAAAAAAAGAAAAAAAAAGAAAGTCTGATGTTTCCTGAAGAAGAAGAAGAGAAGAAGAAGAAGAAGAAACAGGGGGAGGAGTTTGTACAGCAGCAGGACAAATACCCAGAATGCACTGGGGTTGTTCACGTTTCCACCTGCATGATGAACCCTGGAAGTCGCAGCAAGGCATTCTGGGAGAAGAAGAAGGAGACGATGAGGCAGGTTGAGGAGGAGGAGGAAGAGGAGGAGGAGTGATCATCCCTCCTTCTTCTTCTCTTCTTCTCCGTCTTTGTCTCCAGGCGCCACCTCCACGGACAGAAGCTCCTCCCCTTCCACGCGAGGCGTCATCCTGATGAGCATCGAGCTGTCGGCCGTCTCGCACACGGTGTCGTCGTCGTCTCGGCGAGCCGGCGTCGGGATCGGAGAGCGGCGGTGCATCGGAGAGGGAGGAGGGAGCGGGGAGAAAGAGGGCGGAGCCTAAGAGAGAGGGAGGAAGCATTAAAATAATATGAGAAAGGGGGCGGAGCCTGAGAGGAAGGAGGAAGTGATTAAAATACAACATGAGGGGCAGAAGGAGAAGTTTATATGGAAGCCCATTCACGCCAGAAACAAAAAAAGATAAAACTTAACTTTGATAATAAAAATATCCTCCAAGTAAATCAAAATTACAAGAAATTATGACTTTTCATTTCATAATTTCAACTTTTTATCTCATAATTGACTTTTTTTATCTCATAATTGACTTTTTATCTCAAAATTGACTTTTTATTTCATAATTTTGATTTACTTGGAGGATATTTTTATTATCAAAGCTAAGTTTTATCTTTTTTTTTGGCGTGAATGGGCTTCCATAGGTTCTTCATTCTTTCTGTCTTTAGTGTTTTCTGAGTTTATGGGATTGTAGCTCGTTCGTCAGGTCACATGACCTCTTGAAACATGTTGTATATATAACATGTTGCCCACCTTGTGACTGAGTGAAGTGATTTTTATCTTCACTGAAGCAGAAACAGAAGACAAAGATAAACGTTATGAGACAAAACAGGAAGTGGAACAAATGAATAGAAGAGTTCAGCAGAGAGTCGAGGTGAAACCAGGAACTCCACTTTCTGTTCCAGCAGCAGCAAAACATTTATAATTAATATGTTGACGTAACAAAAAAATCATTTCTGAGCATAAAATTTAAAAATAATGTTCTGTAATTTGAGTCTGATGTGGATTTTGGATAAAAGCGTTCAGGTGACCATCGTCTCCTCTAGAGCTGAAGATCCTTAAAAAACTACGATACCAAAGTAGTACCTCTCAACCCAAGAAGCATTAAAGTCCATTTATGTTCAAGGTACGTACTAAAATGTTTCCGTCCTTTTCAAACGATGTTACCGTCACTGCTCACATACTTCCATGTGTCCTTTACGTTGGCATGGATGTTAGCCAATACATCCACCAGGGGGCAGCACTGAGTCAAATATATCGTGATACTTGATTTTGTCCGTATCGCCCAGCTTTAACAACACTGATGCCGTATCACGGTATCATGATATCACGACACCTGAAATCCAAGACGATATCCAGGCTCATACCACAATATCGATATAATATTGACTTATCGTCCAGCCCTATCGATTTATTTGGTTACTTCCTTAAATCTATTGAGCACCGATATCTCATGAAAAGTTCTCGTTGATTGTGACCTGCAAGTTTCCACATCAACAGAAGTTAAAGCGATGGTTCGGTGTGAGTTCGACCTAGCGTCATAATCACCATGAGGTCTAATCAGTGCCTCAGCTGTTCATTTTCATTTGGTCAGAAATTAGTGGAGTTAGAGCCATCAGCTGAATGTCTTAGTACAGGCGCTAACGGGACCACCAGGCTTTAACGGGACCACCAGGCGCTAACGGGACCACCAGGCTTTAACGGGACCACCAGGCGCTCTACATCTCTGCTCAGTTTAAAGCGATGGTTCGGTGTAATTTCGACCTAGCGTCATAATCACCATGAGGTCTAAACAGCGCCTCAGCTGTTCATTTTCATTTGGTCGGTAAATAGTGGAGTTAGAACCATCAACCGAATGTCTTAGTACAGGCGCTAACGGGACCACCAGATGCTAACGGGACCACCAGTTGCTAACGGGACCACCAGTGTATCTGGTAAATGACCCCACTAATAATGCCTGGACTGGTATCAAACTTCTACAGTAGTACAAATACACTCTTTACTCATAAATCCATGCATTGGACAGTTTGTAAGTACACCAGGAGTTTATTAGACTAACACTTACCTGATGGCTTTTACTCTGCGGCTAATGCTAACACTGGAAACATCGTTGAGATATCGCGAGATCACGCACAGATCTCTAGATGTGCTGTGCGAGATCTGGCGAGATCTCACGGTACTCCAGAGTGAATTAAACAACCTCAGTAAATATATAGTCATTAAACTTGTGTCTCTAACCAATGTACTGTTTAAATTCTTCCTCTCTCTTCTCTCTCGATGCTTCTCTGTGTTTTACTGCCACCTGCTGTCCGTCAGCGGAGAAGCATCGACTGATCTGAAGCCTGATAAAGCGTCATACCTCGTCATCGCCATCAGCCGGTTTGTAGGTCTTCTTCAGCTTGGCGAAGGTTCCTTCTATTCCCGCCTGCTCCGTCACTTTCAGAGCCGCTTTGAACATTTTAGGAGTGTCCGGTCTGGGTGGGATTACCTCCACCTCTTTACCTTTGTCCACCGGCTTCACGTCCTTCGTCACCATCATCCTAAAGAAGAAGAAGAAGAAGAAAAGATCCAAGTGGTGAACAGACAGTCACACACTCAACAAACTGCTTTCAGTGCTGAGTCAAGATTTGTTCCGATACCTGAAACAGCCGAACACAAATCCCTTCAGATCATTTCTCTACAAGCTGCTTCAACACAAACAGCGATCGTACCAAAACCTGCAGCAGCTCCAGCAGACCCAGCCGCTCTGCTGCAGCATCATGTTGGGACTGAGGAGCTCAGGACGGAGCGTGACAGCGAGCAGCAGGAGGAGGATCTGACCCCGTTCTGCTGAGGCCGTCTGCACCTCGGACAGATTAGAGCCAGGTCTAATCCTGCTCAGGACTCAGACGGGTCGGAGAGGACGAGGTGGAAGGAGACGGAAGGAGACGAGAGGAGACGGGAGGAGCCTCCAACACACACCAGACCAGACTAACTGACTAAATGTTTCCACTTTATTTCAGCTCCAGTGTTGGATGAAATTCATGAATCTTAATTAATGTGATTGTGAGGAGCTGCTGAACCAGTTTAACCCTCATATAACATTTATAATTAAAGCAGCCAGGTGGTAAATGTATTAAAATATAATTAATCATTATCCTTCATGGAGACTCAGAGATTTAGAGTTCAA
>NC_070578.1:41909402-41941902 GCF_027409825.1 Scomber japonicus | reverse complement strand
GACGGCTCCTCTAGCTGTAGCGCTATGCTTTGAAGTGGCCTCCTGCAGTAAACCTACCGCGCTGATGGAAAGTAAGAGAGCTACTGGACTTTTGAACGGCTTGTTTAACTTTAAAACACTTCCAGACGCTTCAGTTGACAAGTCAAAAGTAAAATGCAACCTGTGTCAAACGGAGTTTAACTACCACCGGAGTACGTGGAGTTTGAGTTAGCACCTCCACGCTAAACACCCAGGTGCAGCCAAGCCAGCCTCAGCTCCACCAAAGGACCATTTTGGAGTGTGGGAGTCGCAGCAGAGCCGTGATTGATTCCCAGTTAAGACACTCTGGTAAGAAATGCTTTACATTATGGGCTTAAAACTGCCTTCAAATGGAAAATAACAGGATTTTAAGTTCCTTTGAATAGACAAAGTGTTTCCTGTTTCTTACCCAGCATGCTTAGCATTTCCTGTTTCTTACCCAGCATGCTTAGCATTTCCTGTTTCTTACCCAGCATGCCTTGGATCTTCCAGGTGTAGTCGTACCAGGTCTTGATGCGGTTCTGGACCTCGGAGGGAATGTGGTAGGAGTTCATGTACTTCACCGTGCTGTCCATGCAGGCTCGGTAGTAGTTCTCTCCGGCCGTCGCTGCTCCAACCACGTCTCTCATCTGGGAGGAAGGAACAGAGTCAGGAGCAGCTAACCAAAGATCCTTAGTACCAGATAGATAAAGCCCCCCACATGGAAGCAGTGTGATGGAGAACTGACCTGACCAATCATGATGGAGAAAGCGAAGACACCAACGAAGTAGTTGATGAGCTGGAAGCAGATCTCAAAGACGGTCTGGGGGTCAGGAAGTCCTCCGATGGTGATCAGAGTCTTCACAGCAAAGTAGTAGCAGCGGATATACCTGCAGGAACAACACACAACTATTAATCTGTTAAAGGCTCCTTAGCAATGGTGTGCACAAGGGGGGGGGGGCAGGGGGGGTGCGCTAAATTGCCCTCTTGGGAGCCAAAAAAAGTGCCCTCCTCAGTGGCGAGAACATGCTGTATGTGCCCTTTTTTTTCTTTTCGCCCCTGCCCTTCAAAAAGTCTGCATGCCACTGCTCCTTAGTCACAGGAAGCAGCAGTTTAAAGACACATTATACAAACCAAAGAAGAAGAACTTCTCTTTTTCTTTTCTGTCATATGTCAAAACTAAAATGTGTTTGCCACACTAATGCCAACATATTCATATTTACATTTAAACAACCTAAAAATGGGTCATGAAAATTGACCCTGTCTGTTTTGACTGTTCCTTCCTCCCTTCCTCTTTTCCTTCCTCCCTCCCTTCCTTCTTTCCTCCCTTCCTCTTTTCCTTCCTCCCTCTCTCCTACCTTTCCTTCATCCCTCCCTTCCTCCTTTCCTTTCCTTTCCTTTCCTCCCTTCCTCTCTCCTTTCCTTCTCCCTCCCTCCCTCCCTCCCTCCTTTCCTTCCCCCTTCTTCCTTCCTTCTCCCTCCCTCCTTCCTTCCTTCCCTCTTACCTCCTCTCTTCCTCCCTCCTTTCTTTACTCGAGGACATGTCTCGTTTTGTCAGATCAGAAACTAAATATAATGAATTTACTGTCATATGTTTCACACATCGTCACATCTGAGAATCTTAAACCACCAGAAGCTTTAAAACGTCATCATGTTTAATAAACAGGAAGAGACAGGAAGTATTGGTGTGTATGAACATGAGACAGGAAGTATTGGTGTGTATGAACATGAGACAGGAAGTATTGGTGTGTATGAACATGAGACAGGAAGTATTGGTGTGTATGAACATGAGACAGGAAGTATTGGTGTGTATGAACATGAGACAGGAAGTATTGGTGTGTATGAACATGAGACAGGAAGTATTGGTGTGTATGAACATGAGACAGGAAGTATTGGTGTGTATGAACATGAGACAGGAAGTATTGGTGTGTATGAACATGAGACAGGAAGTATTGGTGTGTATGAACATGAGACAGGAAGTAGCGGTTCCTTACGCGAAGCCTTGTCCATTGTAGACCCATTTGGTGGATCCCAGTCCTTCGTAGTCGGAGCCCACGTAGAACAGACAGGCGTTGATGTGCAGAGAGTAAAGCAGGTAGGTGGAGGTCCGGATCACTCTGAAACACATCAGCACAACATCAGCAGGAAGGAAGGAAGGAAGGAAGGAAGGAAGGAAGGAAGGAAGGAAGGAAGGAAGGAAGGAAGGGAGGAAGGAAGGAAAGAAGCAGGTAGGTGGAGGTTCGGATCATTCTGAAACACAGCAGCACAACATCAAACATCAGCAGGAAGGAAGGAAGGAAGGAAGGAAGGAAAGGAGGAAGGAAGAAAGGATGGAAGGAAGGAAGGGAGGAAGGAAGGAAGGAAGGAAGGAAGGAAGGAAGGAAGGAAAGAAGCAGGTAGGTGGAGGTCCGGATCACTCTGAAACACATCAGCACAACATCAGCAGGAAGGAAGGAAGGAAGGAAGGAAGGAAGGAAGGAAGGAAGGAAGGAAGGAAGGGAGGAAGGAAGGAAAGAAGCAGGTAGGTGGAGGTTCGGATCATTCTGAAACACAGCAGCACAACATCAAACATCAGCAGGAAGGAAGGAAGGAAGGAAGGAAGGAAAGGAGGAAGGAAGAAAGGATGGAAGGAAGGAAGGGAGGAAGGAAGGAAGGAAGGAAGGAAGGAAGGAAGGAAGGAAAGAAGCAGGTAGGTGGAGGTCCGGATCACTCTGAAACACAGCAGCACAACATCAGCAGGAAGGAAGGAAGGAAGGAAGGAAGGAAGGAAGGAAGGAAGGAAGGAAGGAAGGAAGGAAGGAAGGGAGGAAGGAAGGAAAGAAGCAGGTAGGTGGAGGTTCGGATCATTCTGAAACACAGCAGCACAACATCAAACATCAGCAGGAAGGAAGGAAGGAAGGAAGGAAGGAAAGGAGGAAGGAAGAAAGGATGGAAGGAAGGAAGGGAGGAAGGAAGGAAGGAAGGAAGGAAGGAAGGAAGGAAGGAAGGAAAGAAGCAGGTAGGTGGAGGTCCGGATCACTCTGAAACACATCAGCACAACATCAGCAGGAAGGAAGGAAGGAAGGAAGGAAGGAAGGAAGGAAGGAAGGAAGGAAGAAAGGAAGGATGGAAGGAAGGAAGGAAGGAAAGAAGCAGGTAGGTGGAGGTTCGGATCACTCTGAAACACATCAGCACAACATCAGCAGGACATCGGAAGGAAGGAAGGAAGGAAGGAAGGAAGGAAGGATGGAAGGATGGAAGGAAGGAAGGGGAAGGAAGAAAGGAAGGAAGGGAAAGGAAGGAAGGAAGGGAGGACGGAAGGAAAGAAGCAGGTAGGTGGAGGTTCGGATCACTCTGAAACACATCAGCACAACATCAGCAAGACATCGGAAGGAAGGAATGAAGGAAGGAAGGAAGGAAGGAAGGAAGGAAGGAAGGAAGGAAGGAAGGAAGGAAGGAAGGAAAGAAGCAGGTAGGTGGAGGTTCGGATCACTCTGAAACACAGCAGCACAACATCAGCAGGAAGGAAGGAAGGAAGGAAGGAAGGAAGGAAAGAAGCAGGTAGGTGGAGGTTTGGATCACTCTGAAACACATCAGCACAACATCAGCAAGACATCGGAAGGAAGGAAGGAAGGAAGGGAGGAAGGAAGGAAGGAAGGAAGGAAGGAAAGAAGCAGGTAGGTGGAGGTTCGGATCACTCTGAAACACAGCAGCACAACATCAGCAGGAAGGAAGGAAGGAAGGAAGGAAGGAAGGAAAGAAGCAGGTAGGTGGAGGTTCGGATCACTATGAAACACATCAGCACAACATCAGCAAGACATCGGAAGGAAGGAAGGAAGGAAGGGAGGAAGGAAGGAAGGAAGGAAGGAAGGAAAGAAGCAGGTAGGTGGAGGTTCGGATCACTCTGAAACACAGCAGCACAACATCAGCAGGAAGGAAGGAAGGAAGGAAGGAAGGAAGGAAAGAAGCAGGTAGGTGGAGGTTCGGATCACTATGAAACACATCAGCACAGGTCCAAGATTGAAATAAAATGAGCGATGCCTGCAGATGTGGAGTCTCTATATAATGTGATGGTGTGTTATGTAAAAGGAGAACATGACAGCCATGATGGATGGTAACCTTTAACACCATCTATCATTCATCATATTTAACACATATTTCACATGTTTGGGATATTTTAAGGCCACTGAAAGAAGAAGAAGTCACACAATTAAAGGCTTAACTCGTATAATTCATGTGTTTGCTTTCAAATGTCACAATGGGTCAAATTTCACCTGAAGTCTTATCTGACCAGAACAGGCTTCAGGCTACCAGATTCCCTCACTGAAAAACTAAATAAAAATATTAAACTAATGAAACTGAAACTACAGGAAACAAATACTGAAGCTCATGTCGAAATACTAGAAGAGTTATTCTGGTCTTAATCTCTAAATTCAGGCCCTATAATAAAAATACTGCTCTGTTAATAAGAGTGATATCTGTGACTGACAGTTGGCTCAATATTTCACTCAGTTTAATGTCCAGTGGGACTTCACACCTCATCTTTATCTGCAGACTGTATTTCTGACTGAAATGTGAAATCTCTCTCACCTGTAGATGTAGGCCTTCTTCATCACGGCTTCTATTCTGTCGTTGAACTCAAAGAAAGCCATGTACTGAGAGAGAGGAAGAGGAGTCAGCTGATTCATCATATCTTCATCACTACAGCAGCACCAACGTCTACATGAAGCTGAAACACTTCCTCACCTTCAGCAGACGAGGGAATCGCAGCAGTGAGTTCACTCCGGTGAAATAATAAAAGATCTCCATGGGAAACAGACTGATGACATCATACTGGAAACAGCACAGAGGACTCATCAGTGGGAAACAATAACAGGATGTTCTGCTTAAATATACATTAAAGTCTGTAAAGTCAGAATAAATATGTGTTCTGAGTTTGACATACCACAGAAAAGTGTGTTGTTAACCACCCTGACAAATTTGAATGATTAAAAAAATCACCAAATATATGAAATTAGGCTTCAAAGTTGTGTAAAAATCAGCCTCTTTCTCTGCTCCCAAACGCTGAAGCCCCGCCCCCTACCAAGTGTCACCTGTCAATCAAAGTCACCACCTCTACCAGAAACATGGACGCTACGTCTGAGAGCTTTCTGTTGCTAACTCAGCTGCTAGCTCGGCGGCTAACTCGGCTGCTAGTTCGGCGGCTAACTGGCTAACTGTAGACCAGGGGTGTCAAACATGAGGCCCGTGGGCCAGAACCGGCCCGCAGAGGGCTCCAATCCGGCCCACTTCCTTCCTGTGTTCTTTTCCTTCCTTACATCTGTCCTTCCTACCTTTCTTTTTTCCTTCCTTCCTTCCTTCCATCTGTCCTCCCTTCATTTCTTCCTTCCTCCCTTCCTTCCTTCCTTCCTTCCATCTGTCCTCCCTTCCTTCTTTCTTTTCTTAGTTCCTTCGTTCCTCCCTTCGCTCCTTCCTTCCTTCTTTCTTTTCTTAGTTCCTTCGTTCCTCCCTTCCTTCCTTCCTGCCTTCCTCCCTTCGTCCTTCCTTCCTTCCTTCTTTCCTTCCCTTCCATCTCTTTAATAATCCGGCCCGCATGAGATCAAATTGGTAGACTGTAGTAGTAGTAGTAGTGCTAACTCAGCTAACTCAGCTAACTGGCTAACTGTAGTAGTAGTAATGCTAACTCAGCTAACTGGCTAACTGTAGACTGTAGTAGTAGTAGTGCTAACTCAGCTAACTGGCTAACTGTAGACTGTAGTAGTAGTAGTGCTAACTCAGCTAACTGGCTAACTGTAGACTGTAGTAGTAGTAGTGCTAACTCAGCTAACTGGCTAACTGTAGACTGTAGTAGTAGTAGTGCTAACTCAGCTAACTGGCTAACTGTAGACTGTAGTAGTAGTAGTGCTAACTCAGCTAACCGGCTAACTGTAGACTGTAGTAGTAGTAGTGCTAACTCAGCTAACTGGCTAACTGTAGACTGTAGTAGTAGTAGAGCTAACTCAGCTAACCGGCTAACTGTAGACTGTAGTAGTAGTAGTGCTAACTCAGCTAACTGGCTAACTGTAGACTGTAGTAGTAGTAGTGTGTGCTGAATGTATTTATACCTCTACAGCAGCAGGGGCGGGTTTATGCTAATCCTAGCTCCACAATTCAAATCTAAATGGTTGAAATGCTTTTTACACCTTTTTTAGAAATACATTTATGACCTATTTAATGTGTTTAGAAGAAAATGTCTGAATTCACTTTACACGGTCATTAAGTCCTGTCCTTTCAGTACAGCTTCATTCTTACCTTGAATCTCTCAGTTGTCATGTAGTTTTCTCTCATGTCCTTTTTATCACACTGAAATAAAACAAGTTCCAGATTAAAGAGACGGTTTAAGCTCATGAGAAGGTAAGAAACAGTATTTTTTAATTTGTGGTGATGTCACCGACCACAATGTCTCCTCCACGGACGAACTGCAGTCTGGGCTGGAAGACGAGGATGTCGGTGATGTAGATGAAGTCGCAGGTGTAGTCGATCGCCAGCCATATGTAGATGTTTTCGGGGGTTTGGTAAGGAAACGCCCAGCGGACGGGGATCAACCACATGTTCCAGTTCCATGCCGCCACCACCAGGAACAGCCACAGGACGTAGATCAGATCTGGAGACGCAAAGGAAGGAAGGAAGGAAGGAAGGAAGGAAGGAAGTCATCATCAACACACAACAGCCACATACAGACCAATTTGATCTCATGTTGGCCGGATCATTAAAAAGATCGAAGGAAGGAAGGAAGGAAGGAAGGAAGGACAGATGGAAAGAAAGATAGACAAAAGGAAGGAGGGAAGAAAGGTAGGAAAGACAATACTGAAGGAAGGACAGACAGAAGGGAGGAAGGAAAGAAGGAAGGAAAAAAGGGAGAAAGAAAGAAACGAAGGAACGAAGACCTTCCTGACGTCCTCCCGGGTCAAATTGACCCTGTCTGTTTTGACTGTTCCTTCTTTCCTTCCTTCCTTCCATCTGTCCTACCGCCTCCTTCCTTATTTCCTTTTCTCCCTTCCTTCCTCCCTCCTTTCCTTCCCCCTTCCTTCCTCCCTCCCCTCCTTCCTTCCTCCCCCCTTCCTTCCCTCCTCCCTCCCTCCTTTCCTCCCTCCCCTCCTTCCTTACATCTTTCTTTCCTCCCTCCTACCCTCCTTCCTTCTATCCTTTTCTCCCTTCCTTCCTCCCTCCCTCCCTCCCTTCCTTCCTTCCTTCCTTCCTTCCCCCTTCCTTCCCTCTTTTCTCCTTTCCTTCCTTCTTCCTCCCTTCCTTCCTTTCTTCCTTCCTTCCATCTGTCCTTCCCCCTCCTTCCTTATTTCTTTCTTTCCTCCCTTCCTTCCTCCCTCATTTCCTTCTCCCTTCCTTCTTCCTCCCTTCCTTCCTTCCTTTCATCTGTCCTTCCCCCTCCTTCCTTACCTCTTTCTTTCCTCCCTCCTTTCCTTTCTCCTTTCCTTCGCCCTTCCTCCCTCCCTCCCTTCCTTTCCTCCCTTCCTTCCTTGACTCGTGGACAACAGGAGGGTTATTGAGGTAGAGTTACAGGTGTGTCTGATTCTTTCCTCCCTTCCTTCCTCCCTCATTTCCTTCTCCCTTCCTTCTTCCTCCCTTCCTTCCTTCCTTTCATCTGTCCTTCCCCCCTCCTTCCTTACCTCTTTCTTTCCTCCCTCCTTTCCTTTCTCCTTTCCTTCTTCCTTCCTCCCTTCCTCCCTCCCTTTCCTTCCTTTCCTCCCTTCCTTTCTTGACTCGTGGACAACAGGAGGGTTATTGAGGTAGAGTTACAGATGTGTCTGCTGAGTCTCATTGTGCTTCTCTGCTCAGTGCGGTCGGGTTTATGAATTCAGGGTCACGGCTATCTGAGGCTCGTTGTTACGTGCCGTGGTTTGTGTTTTGTGTTTGGTGCTGTTTTCTGCCCAGCTACTGCCCCCCCCCCCCTCCTCTGCTGATCAACATATAACCACCATGGGAGGCTGAACCTGCCAGTGAGCCGTCCAGCAGCGTAATGGTTGCTGCTGTGTGTGCATCTTTGCTCCAGATTAGTGTAATCCCAGTAATCCCAATGGTTACTCTCCCCTTTACATTTCTGGGGGTCGTAACACTCGTGCTAATGCTAAACTAGCATCTTTAACAGCAGCAGGTGCTTAGCTAACCCTAACACGCAGACCAGGAGCTTTGTGTCTATGTTTATTCTGTAATGTCCCAGGTTTACAGGTGATTTACTGTTGAAGGCTGCAGCTGTTGTGATGAAAGAAAAGTGTGTTAGACTTTGTTTTAAATCGTTAGATATGTTTAACACATTGAGTCAGAACTCATTTATGCATCGTAGTGAAGCTCGAAGTTGAACAGCGACAGCCGGGAGCGACCAGGCGGGGAGCTCCAGTCCTCTGAAATGAGGCCAACCAGGAAGTAACTTAGAGCTGCATTCTATCAAAAGGCCACCAGGGGGAGACCGTCTCTATACAAGTCAATGGAGAATTCACCAACTTCTCACTTGATTTCTAACCTCAGTAAACGTTTTCAAAATGTGTTTATGGTCTCAATCGCTAGTTTAAAGCCTTCTTCAATGCAGTATGATGTTCATTTGGGACATTTTGGCCTCCCTGATTTTATATGTGACGATAAAGCAGGGTATGCATTAGGGGCGTGGCTACGTCCTGATTGACAGGTTGATTGACCAATGTCCTTGAGATCCAGCCCTCGCAACCATAGCAACCTCCCCGCTCCGCCCATGGCCCCGCCTCATGCCCATATAAGTAGAATCTGTGTTTTTATTTTTCCCAGCATGCACCTGAAATTTTCAAGATGGCGCTGCCTAGATTAGAAACTATTGGCTTCCGAGCAGCAGTCCACAAACCAATGGGTGACGTCACGGATGTTACGTCCATTTCTTTTATACAGTCTGTGGGAGCGACGCAATATGAAGTGAAGTCAATATTTTATGTATTTTATGTTAAAATTCCAGTAATTGATTTGATTGAAATTGTTAATGGACTCTGATTTTAAGTGGTTAAAAAAAATCATTGTTATGGATAAATGCCCACTGTGTTTCCTAAACCTTTAAAGATTAATCAACTATTAATTATTAACGTGGCCGACCATTGATCAAGGACATTACTTAATACTTACTTAACAATTTTTTATCTGTGACAAGTTTGTGAGGCTGATTTTGGGTTTGGTTTGTCTTCGTTTTTTTTGTTGGGATTGTTTTTCTATGGTTATTTGTAAAACTGAAAATATAGTTTTAGATTGTTTTATATGATAATTGGAAAAAAAGTGTTTAAAAAAAAAGAATTTCATCCCAAGTAATAATATCTCTGATCTCTGTCTCAAATAAAAGTCTGACTAAGATGAATAAAACATGGTCTGCTCACCGGTGAACGGGTCGATGCTGTCGGGGAAGCGATAATCTACGATGACTTGGAGCCAATCTGGCAATTTGGGAAGTTTGACCAGTTTGGGAATTTCCACCGGCTGTCCCAAAAGTTCAAATGTGAACCACGGTTTCTCCTCTTCTTCTTCTGCATCATCCGGAGCCTCCTTCTTCTCCTCTGGTGGAGGTGGAGGAGGGGCAGCAGCAGGTGCGGTGGGGGGGGCTTCTTCGTCAGATTCGTCTGGATCCACCAAACGGTCTCTTCTTTGTTCTGTTCGGCCTTTAAACAGCTTGACCAGGTCGCTCAGGCGGTCCTGGATGGCCACGCTGCCGACGCTGGCGGCTGACGCAGGTCGCACGTGCCTGGAGAACAACAGCAGGACGTGAACATGGAGGAGAGAGGAGACTGACCAATGATGTAAGCTGGTTTTAATGGAATTGTACGAAGCTTGAAGTCACTGTTTTAAAGGGGGGGGGGAACTCTATTTAGGTACAGTCAAGCCCGAAATTATTCATACCCCTGGCAAATTTTGACTTAAAGCTACTTTAAGTCAAAATTTAACTTTAAGTTGTTTCTTTGACCGGAAATGACACAGGCGTCTCCCAGAAGACAATAAGACAATGTACAAGAGGCATCATTGTGGAAAAAAAAAAATGTGTCAGTCATGTTTGACATTTGAACAAAAAGTGGCATGTCAAAAAAATTTGCCAGGGGTATGAATAATTTCGGGCTTGACTGTATGCATTTATGTTATATTGTAATTGTAATGTAATTGGTTGTATTTATTTTAACATGGACCCCAGGAAGAGTAGCTGTTGCCTGGGTAACAGCTAATGAGGATCCAAATAAACTAAACTAAACTGATGGGACAGACTTTGTTTGTAAGTGTGATTTCTCTCACTCTTCTGCACCCAGCAGGCTGATCTTCGACAGCTCGTCATCTTCTCCGTCTCCGTCTACGTCTACAGACAAATCTCCTGCAAGACTGAAGCGGACACAAGAGGACATGAACGTTTCCACATTAAAACACAGTAAAGAAAGAATCTATGAAGAAGAAGACGATGAAAACATGAAACTATGAAGGATGAAAGCAAAGACATGATGACAAATGAAAAGGTGGAAGAGTCCCAATGAGAAACCAAGAATACAATGATGTAATATAAATAACACATTGCTTAAAGGCCCATTTATGCTCAACGTTAAATACGAGCCTTCTTCATTTCGTCCGTATTTCTGCACGTTTCCATAAAGCTTACGGATACGGACCAAACGGAGCAGTACCACCGGAAACCATGGGGGGCAGTGTTGCTGTCACTACTCCATACGTAGCTCTAGTGAGACACGAAGAAGAAGGAACTTTTTGAGGAAAGGTTGTGTGAGTTGGTTAGAAGGAAGGAAAGGAGGAGGGAAGGAAGGAAGGAAGGAGGAAGGAAAGGAGGAAGAAGGAAAGGAGGGAGGGAGGAAGAAAGAAAAGAAAGAAGGAAGGGAGAAAGGAAAAGAAGGAAGGACAGAGGAAAGAAGGAAGGAAGGTAGGAGGGAGGAAGGAAAAGAGGAAGGGAGAAAGGAAAGAAAGACAGAGGAAATAAGGAATGAGGAAGGAAAGAAAGAAAGAAAGAAAGAAAGAAGATCTCCACAGTCGCCATGTTTGTTTTTGACTCAGTGCTGCCCCCTGGTGGATGTATTGGTTAACATCCATGCCAACGTAAAGGACGCATGGAAGTATGTGAGCAGTGACGGTAACATCATTTGAAAAGGACGGAAACATTTCTGTACGTACGTTGAGCATAAATGGGCCTTAACCCTAACCCTTCCAACCTTTATTTCCAACACACATTAACATTTCCAGATCACAGAGAATCAGCAAAATCTCTTTTATACAATATTTAGTTCTCCACACGTTTTCTGCCTCTCTGAAGATTGAGCTGTTTGTTACCTGGGCTTTGCTCTGTGGGGAGTTGTTGGGGAGTCAGGCTCTGCAGTTGTGATAATTTGGGGGATGGTCAGGCCTCTGTTCTGCCCCCCTGAGGAACAAACCAGAAAGACTGTTGGACTACAAGTCACAACTTCCCACAAATACCAAATACCCCCAAAAAACAGAACAAGATTAGAATTTCATTGGTTTAGAAAAGGGAATGCTGCAGAGGAAAGGAGGCAAGCCTAGCACCGCACAAAGATCCGCTTCCTCTGAGAGTCAGAAGTCACCTGAAGTGTTGTTAGCCGGCAGCTGATGGTGAAGCAGAGCTGCAGAGTATGACGGGAGCGATGATGAGGAGGTGGTGGGATGGAAGGGTTTGTTTGGCACTTCAAAGTTTTTGATCTAAACAAAATTAAGTGTCTATACGGCTTCTCTAAGGGCTGTGGTGGAGGAGAGTGGGGGGTTAAGGCTGCTCAGGGTGCTGGGAGTTGGAGGTAAGGCGTCTGAAGCGATTGACGATGCTCATGCAGTACTGGCGCGCCTGCTCAGGGAGCTGCGACAGCTCCTGGGTCATCAGGGTGAGCTCCTGGGTGATCTGGGTGAGCTCCTGCCTCATCATGTCAAGCTCCTGGCTCAGCATAGCGAGCTCCGGCGGTGGGGTGGGCATGGACAGTTTGGGAGGGGTGAGGTCATTATCATGCATCAGCTTCTTGCAGCTCTCAAGGCACTCGGCAGCGTATGGGATTTGAAGCAGAAAGCTCTTTAGTGGAGAGCAAATGTCAGGAACTGGATGGAGAAACAGTCAGAGACAAGATGAGAAATCAATCTAGGAAATAAGTAAGTTATCTTGTTCCCTCTGAGTTAGAGCAGTTCTGAGTTTTTTGTCTCTCACCTCCACCACCTGCTTCTGTTGCTTCATTGTCCTAAAACGGAAGGAAGGACATTTCAGAAAATAAATACTGGTATACTGCAAAGTTTTTAATCATCATAAATAACATATAATACCATTCTTGTAAGTTTTGTTTTTGTCTTTTAAAGTTAGGGACATGGCAACAAGGTTCAATCCTGGGCCCCGTCGTTTTCTTTCTCTAAATGCTGTGATGTCATACATTAATTTGCATGGATTTGCCCACCGCCGCTATGCTGATGACACCCAGCTATTCTTCACATTTGACACTCGAATGATGTCAGACCTGTTCATCAGTGGCCTCTTGATTCCTCACACAGCCAGTGAGTGCCTATGAGTGTTTTTATTGTGTTTATATTTTCATGGTTTTGTGTTTTATAAATAAAGAATCTGAACTGAGCCATTAGATATTTTCTCACTTAAGGATCTAAATGCCCGATTATTTGGGGTTTCCATAGTCTGAACATTTGCAAACCTGTGAGGCTTTGGTTTAAGTTTCTGTGTTTTGTTTCTACTTTGTTGTACAAAACTAAAGATTTAGGATATACATCAAGGAAAAGGCAAAAACACCTAAACAATGCTGCTATTTTCATTGTCTGTTTGGTGGGAAATGGAGTTGTTTAGCAGACAACTGAGAACTTCTTTCAGCTATGAGGATTTAATTAAGACGTTGACCACAGTATAAAGAAACATTAAATGGGTCTTTCTGTAAAGACGGTTTTACCGGATCTGTGGTGGGCGCAGCTTCTGAATCTTGTGGCTCTGGTTGTTGGGTGATGGGACTCTCCAGCTCTCTCCTCTCAGATCCGTGCTCTGCCTCGTTTATGGAAGGAAGCTCTGCCAGCTCAGGTTCAGCATCATCTCTTTTTAAATAACAGAATAGAAATATAGTTGTTTAAATTCATTTTCTTAACATGAAAACCAAAGTTATAAATAAACAAGATACTGTTCTTGAGAAATCAAGCGATAAATGACGACACAAAATGCCATTATTGGTCTAAATCACAAATTGTCTGTACAAAATATAGTCACACTCAGTTGTGGTCTGGCAGCAGAGGACCAGATCTGAGCTGGTTATGGCCCATGTATGGCTGCCAGATTTGAGAAGGGTTTGTGTGAACACTGGTGAATCATTCAACCTTTGATGGAAGTCACTGGTCCAGGATGGCAGGCTGCCGGGGTGAATGAGATGTACCCTGAGATGCTGAAGGTTTGCTGGTTGACAGGCCTGTTCAATGTGACATGGGAGTCATGGATAGCGTCTGTGGACACTGTAGACATTGGTGATAGTTCCCTTTTTTTCCTTTAAAAGGGACTACAGTAGAAGATGTGCTCCAATTTTTTGCACTGTTCAGCTATTGGAAAAGCTTACTTAAGGAAGTCGAAAAGAGGCTCCAGCTATTTCCAACCTGGCGATGGAACAGAGTATCAGTACTATCAGTACCTGGAAGGATGGATGTATCACCAATGGAGTAAGAAACGTGGGGAAGTACTGTGAAAGTAGGGAGTTCGGGTCCCATTGAAACAACCTATCTAGTACTAGTGAAATGATCACATCTCCCTTCGTGACTTCCATGGACAGAATACGCAGCTTAGAAATGGAGACTGTCCCATTTGAAAGAAACCCTCTAGGAGGAAATCCACTGATACACAAAGCCTGGATCAGGGATGGGACTTCAGTTCTCTATGAAGAGCCACAAAGGAGTCAAATGACACCAAAGCCCAAGCTCTCAGTAAAAGCTTACGAACAGAAGGTGCCAACTATACCAAAATATAGCCACATCTTAGAGTTTCTTGTAAGAACTTTGCAAAAGTATCATAAAATATAAAGAAATAAATGTATTTGTAATGGTCTCTGTAAGTATGAGAGCATTCTTCTATTTCATAGCCTTTATCTGATTGTGGCAGAGCTTACTGATCAGGTTTTCTCTCTTCGTTAACATTGGTTTTGTTATTTTCCTCTGCTACTTTAGTTTCCTCAGGAGTCTTATTGTCTGTGCTGTCTTCACTGTCCTGCTGCAGGTTTCGCAACCTGGAAGGGGAGCAGTAAAGAACAAACAAGATGGAGAATCCGTCAGACAGTGTTGCTCATGTGGCCGAAAAGGCGATTTGATGCTACAAGCGGTAGCATCAAAGCAGAGCGCAACTGAGCTTCACATCGGAGCTGTCGTATAAAAAGAGTCTAAAAGCTCAACTTTGCCAGCTGAGAGCTCAAAGCACAGAAGTGTATAACCAAGCAGAATTTCCAAGCCAAAATCATGCCATGTACTAATCCCTTTGGCTGTAGCAGGCTTAAAAATGCTGCTTTTAGCGGAAAACTACATTTAAACTTGAATAAAACTGCATCAATACATTCATGTCTTGTTCAGACTCACCTGGCTGGTAAAATAAATAGTATTCAGAGATTCAGATGAATGTGGAATGAAAGTAAAACCCACACCTAAAGCATGTTAGTAAAGCCGAATGCATGAGCTTAACCAGCCATAGCAAGTGATGATGTATCTGTCCAGCCGAGACAGAAGCTGGGCCAGCGTTTGCTCCGAGCGGTTAACTCACAGTAAGCAGCAGTATGTGAGATAGGAGCAACATGGTGGTTGTGGCTTCAGGGAGGCGGACTTACTCTGCGTCATCCTCGTTCTCCTCCTCCAGGATGTTTGGTAGTCTGTTGGAAACAAACAGGACAGTTACTGAGTCACTGAAGGTCTCAGGGTGCATCCGTAGCATCTACAGTCTGTACTTTCAGCCATTTCTTTTTCTTTTTCTTACTTGTTTCCAACCAGAATAACTTCAGCTAATGAGTGGGCGGGTCTGATTAGCATAAACCCGCCCCTGCTGCTGTAGAGGTATAAATACATTCAGCATACAGTCTACAGTTAGCCAGTTAGATGAGTTAGCAGCCGAGCTAGCAGCTGAGTTAGCAGCAGAAAGCTTTCAGACGTAGCGTCCATGTTTCTGGTAGAGGTGGTGACTTTGATTGACAGGTGACACTTGGTAGGGGGCGGGGCTTCAGCGGACTCGGAGGCCACGCCCACAGCGTTTGGGAGCAGAGAAAGAGGCTGATTTTTACACAACTTTGAAGCCTAATTTCATATATTTGGCGATTTTTTTAATCATTCAAATTTGGCAGGGTGGTTAACAACACACTTTTCTGTGGTATGTCAAACTCAGAACACATATTTATTCTTACTTTACACAGACTTTAACTGTTGTACCAATAGAAATAGTTTTTATTACTCGCATTAATTAGTGCAAGCTGCTGTCATTGATGAATTTTAAATGTGAATCTATTTTCCACTTCAATGACATTTCCAGTTCATAAATAAAATTGAACAGTCTCTGAGTTCATTTCTCAGTCAAAAAACAACATCCTCATTTTTCAGTTCATCAGCAAGTCGTATTAGTAGAAGTAGTAATTTCATTGATTGATATTTATACCGGTATTATCGTGGACGGTTTGATATGATACGGCCCTAACTGAGTGTTTGGATATGAATCATTGGACAGCATGTTTGTGTCTGTGCTGTCTAACTCACTGTTCAGTGGTCTCTGGCATCTCCTCTATGATGATCTTAGATGATTGGTCCTCCTCCAGCTGTCTCACTGCCTCCTCTGCTGCCTTCATGGCGATCTCCTCAGCCATGCGGGCCGCCTCCAGAAGCCCCTGCTTCTGTCTGCTGGAAGAGGACACCCTCAGGTAAAACCCAAAAGATGAGCCCGAACAATAGAAAGTAGAAGAAGCCTAAAACTGCTAATGTCTAATACACAATACTCCACAGTATCAAAGGCCTCTGACTGCTGAGACTTCTCACTCTGGACAGACAAAACATCCTTAGTTCAGTGTTATTGGTACCTTTCCTCCATTTGAGCTTGAGCCGCTTCCTTCTTGATGCTTTCCATCTGTAGGACGCGTTCCTCTGCCTGTAACCGACCACAGAGACAGATCTCACCAAGCCCCAAGATAGAGCACCCAAAATAAGAAGGTTACTGCTCTTTAACTGCTTTGATTACAGTCATAACTCTGGTCTCATTTAAAATATAAACATTTACATTTACTATCAATGAGTCACAATGAGTAGAAGTAAAGTGTCCCACAGGTTGGACAGCGTTGCATCAGTTTAATCTCTTTAAACAAGTTCTTATTCTCTTTCATCTCATTTTATCTCATTTCTATTTGGGTGTATTTCATCTCATGTTGGGTGTTGAGGTAAGTCATTGACAGGTTAGAGCAATCTGCACCCGATACAGATAAACCCACAGTGAGGTTAAGTAGATTTTCCTGGTATCTGTACTTGCTTGGCAGAATGAAGCACTGTTTTATATGAGTTTTTTTTTCTTGTTAATTTACGACTTTAATCTCAGAAATTCTTAGTTTTTAGAATGAGCGTGTTATAAAGCGGTTTGATAACGGGTTAATAATTAGAATCAGGAGTGTTAGAGTGGAGAGAAACCTAAAAGCTCTCCAGCACCCTAACCCTCTCCAGCACCCTAACCCTAACCCTCTCCAGCACCTCAACCCTAACCCTAACCCTCTCCAGCACCCTAACCCTAACCCTCTCCAGCACCCTAACCTTCTCCAGCACCCTAACCCTAACCCTCTCCAGCACCCTAACCCTCTCCAACACCCTAACCCTAACCCTCTCCAGCACCCTAACCCTCTCCAACACCCTAACCCTAACCCTCTCCAACACCCTAACCCTAACCCTCTCCAGTACCCTAACCCTCTCCAACAGCAGGGTTGGAGACTACTGATCTAAAGCCACTGACCCTTCCCTGCTCTCATGGTTCAGGTTTTGTTTTAGTAGCTTTTCAACAGTCAAAGGATTTATACCATCATCTATCACAACCCTGTTAACCACACCTGTTGCATCAAGATCACATTCCTGAGCCTCCGCTTTGCTTCAAATGCTGCTCAGTGTCTCATGGTGATTATCTGAAGTTAGGGTTAGGGTCAGGTTTAGGTTACTCTAGGACGGCTGTTGATTCTCTGTTACCTTCTTGGTCTCCTCGTCCTCCACGTCCTCCAGAACGAGCTCTGGCTGCTTCTGAACGATGCTGACTGCAGGTCACATGGCAGGAAGAGCAACACTGAGGATTATCTGTGTGTGTGTGTGTGTGTGTGTGTGTGTGTGTATCTCAATCATTAGCTATTGATAACTGATCATACTGTTTATATCCATATTCTAGAGTGAATGGGTGGGTTCGGGTTACTTACAGGGCTCATATATGTTTTATGAATGAAATCATGATGTTATCTATTTTACTATTTAAAAAATAAAAATGTGAAAAACAACCAAATAAATAAATAAATGAATAAATTAAAACAAAAAAACAACAATACAAACACTGTTGATGGTTTTATATAACACATATTTAATCTACTTTTAATTATCATTTAACAGACTCATTGAGTGATTGTTTGATTGATTGATTGGTTGGTTGATTGATTGATTGGTTGATTGGTTGGTTGATTGATTGGTTGATTGATTGGTTGATTGGTTGATTGATTGATTGGTTGGTTGATTGGTTGATTGATTGATTCCTGATCCCAGCTCCTTCAGGTTTTTCAGCCAAAACAACAAAAACAGTCAGAGAATAATTTTCTTTCCCAATTGTTTGATCTTTATTTTTCATGAACACACAGCAGAATATGTAAACTGAGTTAGCTGCCCTTAAAATCAGCAAAAGCATTTCAAAAAGCCAAAAGTCCTTTAAGCAGTCATCTGAACTATTACCAGTAGCAGATCTATAACTACAAGCCTGTGAGAGTTTAAAGCAGAGGTGTCAAACATGCGGCCCGCAGGCCAGAACCGGCCCGTCTAGGGGTGCAATCCGGCCCACTTTTCTTTCATCTGTTCTTCCTTCCTTCCTTCTGTCCTTTCGTCCTTCCATCTGTCCTTCCTTCCTACCTTCCTTCCTTCCTTTCTACTTTCCCCTTTTCCTTTCTTCAATTCTTCCTTCCTACCTTCCTTCTGTCCTTCCATCCTTCCATCGGTCCTTACTTCCTTCTGTCCTTCCTTCCATCTGACCTTCCTCCCTACTTTCCCCCTTTCCTTCCATCCTCCCTTTTGCCCTTCCCTCCTTCCTTTTGCCTGTCCTTCCTTCCTTCCTTCCTTCCTTCCTTCCTTCCTTCCTTCCATCTTTTTAATGATCCGGCCCACATGAAATTAAATTGGTCTGTATGTGGCCCTTGAATGAAAATGAGTTTGACACCTCTGCTTTAAAGTATAAAGAAGCATCAGATTCAAAATGTTCAGATTTAGAAATCACATTAAATGTTCTTCATGAGCAAAATCACAGAGAGAAAACTGTAAAAACATCGTCTTACACAATATGATACAATCATTTTCCTGGTCTGATCAAATGTAGAAAACTGTCGTCTCATTGAATGATAGCTCAGATTTAATTGCACATTCTTGAGGTTTTAGGTAACAAAAAGGAAAAACTGGGTAATGCATCATAGCGGTGCAAGAAACTGAAAGCACTGCAGGTTCATGGAGCAACTGGTCATGGCTTCAGGGCTGAACTGTAGCATCACAGTCTGTCTGTCTGTCTGTCTGTCCTGGGGTCAGTTTAACAGCCTGCTGCTGCTGTCAGTGTCAGTGTGAGTGACTCTGTCCCGCTCTTCCTTCTCCTTTTATTTTAAGAGGCTCTGGCCTTTCCCCCCTGAAACAGAAGGAGAAGAGCAGCCAGGTTAGAGTCCGCCTCATCACTGACACCAACCCCTGCCAATCAATACATCGCTAGCAACACCAATCAACCAATCAATCAATTCATCAGATCACGAGTTTATTCAGAAAAGGTACAGCAGCGTTTCACTGCCGGCTGTGGCTCAAAGTTTCAATGGCGTCACAGTGATAAAAACAAGCATTTCGGTTGCTCTAAAGTTGCTTTTTAATATCAGTCTGGCCTTTATTTAGATTTATTTTGATGCTTCCCGTTGAAAAACACAGAAAAGTGACTGTTCTGCTTTCCCCTGCAGTGACATCACAGTGATAAAAACAAGCTGTAAAGTTGCTTTTTAATATCCAGTCTTGATTTTATTCTGCTGGACCCTGCAGGTGAAGTTAACCAGACGTATCTTTACCAAACCAACCACTAAGCCTTTTCTTTGATGTTGGAAAACACTTGTGATAAAGCATCAATCTCATCAGTCTCCTTGATGATTTAAGTGTTTAAATGGTCTCATTATTGCCCCCTGTGGCTGATAATAAGGGGAAACACCCACAGCAGCTACTGATGGTGGGTGTTTCCCCTTATTCCACCAGCCTCAGGGGGCCATAATGAGACTATTACAGCAGAATGAGGCTGCTCTTAAAAACTCAGATTTATGCTTTATTATAAGTACTGTCAAACATGTTCTGGTTCAACAGACTGAGACTGAGAGAGTCAGTCTGGGCTCAAATGGAAGCAGTGATGGAGGCATTTGACGAGGAACAGAAGATATTTAGCATTTTTTTGACTCAGCACCTTGTTATGAACGATGTGCATGTTGTTCTGAACACTGACGGTTTGGTTTGGAAAATGCACATTTAACTGAGTTTGAGTTTAATTCTGTTGGAAAGTATCAGATAATGGCTGCTGCACAGTGAATGACTTTAACATAAAGAAAACCAGCTTTTTATCTGAAACCTAAATGAATTCAATTACTATTTTTAATATTAATATCTAAATACAACCTCACTGTTATTGGCCATTCAGCCATTCAGTGTTTGTGCCTTTAACTCTGCAGCTTTACATTATTATTATTATTATTACTCCTCCTCACTGTTCCTTCATCAGCTGCTGTCTGCCTGAACATGTCAGTGTGAGCTGCAGTGTATATCTCTATATATACTTACTGCTCTGTACATCGTCACCACCTGAATCCTGCATGAGGAGAATAAACATAGTGATGATGCTCAGCGACTGTTTGCTGTCCTGACGGGAAGATAAAGGAACTCTGAAGAGACTCACCTGCTGCTGTACAGGCTGAGGGAAGATACGTCCGATCTCTGTCACGATCCAGCCGATCATACTGAGAACACAAACACCAACAAGGTAGAGTCAAACAAAAATTACCATTTTTGAATGTTGTACTACTTTAATCTATCAGAGCTTTTGTCAGTCAGAGTAAATGATGTCCTCTAGATCATAGTTATTATTTTTTTATTTGTATTTTCCACATTTTTTCTGAGACTGAAGCATCAAGTTTCCATGAGTCCGTCCACAGACTCCCAGTCCTGGATCAGGACCGTTATGAACCCAGCTACAGTAAAACTGTGTGTAATGTGAATAACGTTGTTTCTACTCACTTGGGCTGCTGCTCTTCGTCGTCACTGTGAAGGAAACCAGACAAATATTATCAGTCAACTTCTCACTAATGTGGACGTGTAAGAATATAAGTTATAAATCAGCTGTCACGTGTTTTATTCCTCCTGTTATTGGCTCTTTGGAGCTTACAGTGTGATAAATGTATGTAAACTGAGTCTTTGAAGGTTGAACATTAAACAACAGTATTATAGAAGCATTTATCAGATAATCTCAGACCACTGTTTTCAAATTCTGCCCTCAGAGTTTAAGAAAAGTTCAGTTTTTGATGGTGAAATGTGCTAAAAGAGGAACATTACATTCATTCATCTGAGCACTGATAGAAAACAGGAACTTACTCTGCGGTTGCCGGCTGAACCTCGACTGTTTGGAGAAGCAGTAAAAGTTCAGATTAGTCACATGTAAACTCTAAGAGAACCAAAATGACCTGAATAAAGAACCAATAGTGATGAGATGAAGGGTAAAAACCTTTAGTTGCTCCGGTCTCTGGCTGAGGAACCACCTTCTCGATGCCCTGTTTGATCCAGTCCATCATCCTGCCAGTCACACACACAGCAGGCAGATATAACTCGTTTCATACTACACATGCATTTCACAACATATTTAATAAATGTCCTGCCAATGACTTCACACTGCTGCACCAATAAATACAGAGAAGAAGAAGAAGACTGCAAGCTAGTAAACACTAATGTAATCAATGTTAAAGATGTTCTCCAGACATTTAAAATACTCTGCTTGGAACAATAATGTGTCCGATATGGTTTTCTGGTATCTGCCTCGACCGGTCGGAGTAGAGAGGAGAGAGAAGCACAATGACCAAGGACGAGCTCCACTGAGTCCCTGCCATAAACTGTATAAAAGAAATGGACGTAACATCCGTGACGTCACCCATTGGTTTGTGGACTGCTGCTCGGAAGCCAATAGTTTCTAATCTAGGCAGCGCCATCTTGAATATTTCAGGTGCATGCTGGGAAAAATAAAAACACTGATTCTACTTATATGGGCATGAGGCGGGGCCATGGGCGGAGCGGGGAGGTTGCTATGGTTACAACGGCTGAATCTTGAGGACATTGGTCAATCAACCTGTCAATCAGGACGTAGCCACGCCCTAATGCATACCCTGCTTTATCATCACATATAAAATCAGGGAGGCCAAAATGTCCCAAATGAACATCATACTGCATTGAAGAAGGCTTTAAACTAGCGATTGAGACCATAAACACATTTTGAAAACGTTTACTGAGGTTAGAAATCAAGTGACAAGTTGGTGAATTCTCCATTGACTTGTATAGAGACGGTCACCCCCTGGTGGCCTTTTGATAGAATGCAGCTCTAAGTTACTTCCTGGTTGGCCTCATTTCAGAGGACCTGAACTCCCCGCCTGATCCCTGCATGTACAGTATGATGGTGAGACTTACCTGGGTGGGAAAGGCTTGCTGTCAGTGTTGTCTTCTGGACTTGCCTCCACCTCCACCACAGCGACTGGAGGCTCCGGAGCTGAAAGAAACCAAAAATGATTAATTTAGAGTCCAGAGTGAAAAGTCTTCTTCATCTGCAGGAAACGCTCAGATCAGTTCTCACCTGGAGGAGAAGGTGGACGAACCTGAGGAGAAACACACAGGGTCAGATTAGCATACGCACAAATCACTATTGAAGATATTTGAACTGTTTCCTGCAGGACTTCCTGTGTCGTACCGGCGGTTTCTCCTCCACCGGCGGCGGAGCGGGAGGTTCGGGCGGCTGCTCGGCTGCCGTCGGTTCTTTGGGCTTCAGCTCCGGCTGTGGAACGACTTTCTCCAAACCCTGAGCGAGCCACGCCATCATCCCTTTACTGTGGAGGGAAACCAGCCGTTGGTGGGTTCAGAAAGCAGCTCACTATTTGGCATCTGGTTTGCCGATGGGTTATAAAGCAGCTCACTATTTGGCATCCTGTCTGCCGATGAGTTATAAAGCAGCTCACTATTTGGCATCCTGTCTGTTGATGGGTTATAAAGCAGCTCACTATTTGGCATACTGTCCATTGATGTTCACGATTTGGCATCCTGTCTGTTGATGGGTTACAAAGCAGCTCACTATTTGGCATCCTGTCTGTTGATGCTCACGATTTGGCATCCTGTCTGTTGATGGGTTAATAAAGCAGCTCACTACTTGGCATCCTGTCTCTTCATAGGTTATAAAGCAGCTCACTATTTGACATCCTGTCTGTTGATAGTCATAAAGCAGCTCACTATTTGGCATCCTGTCCGTTTATGCTCACTATTTGGCATCCGGTCTGTTGATGGGTTTTAAAGCAGCTCACTATTTGGCATCCTGTCCGTTTATGCTCACTATTTGGCATCCTGTCTGTCGATGTGTTAATAAAGCAGCTCACTATTTGGCATCCTGTCTGTTGATGGGTTATAAAGCAGCTCATTATTTGGCATCCTGTCTGTCGATTGGGTTAATAAAGCAGCTCACTATTTGGCATCCTGTCTGTTGATGGGTTATAAAGCATTTCACTATTTGGCATCCTGTCCGTTTATGCTCACTATTTGGCATCCTGTCTGTCGATGTGTTAATAAAGCAGCTCACTATTTGGCATCCTGTCTGTCGATGGGTTATAAAGCAGCTCACTATTTGGCATCCTGTCTGTTGATGGGTTATAAAGCAGCTCACTATTTGGCATCCTGTCTGTTGATGGGTTATAAAGCAGTTCACTATTTAGCATCCTGTCTGTTGACAGTTATAAAGCAGCTCAGTATTTGGCAGCGAATGTCTCATTACTCACTCTTCTTCTGGACTACTGCACAGAGAGAAAACACAGAGGAAACATCAGTCGACTACATCTCCCATAATGCATCTGGACATCCCCCATAATGTATCTGGACATCCCCCATAATGTATCTGGACATCCCCCATAATGCATCTGGACACTGTGTTCTTTTACACTCCACTCCTCCAGTTTGTAACTCCGAGTCTCAGAGATGAGGTAATCCTGATGACATCATTATTATGACATCATCGGGGTCGTTTTAAAAGGCTGAGGAGGATTAAATATAATCTGCTCCTTATGTGTAACACTGGCTGACCACACACACACACACACACACACACACACACACACACACACACACACACATGCAGACACACTAACACACAGGCACATAAACACTACACACACACAGTATTTACCTGGTTTCTTCCTGTCAGCAGAAGTAAAGAGAGAAAGAAAAGACAGAAGATCATCAGAAAACACAGATCACCTGACCTCTGACCCTGGGTCTGTTCTTGACCTCTGACCTCTGACCCCGGGTCTGAGCTCACCTTGGTGGTGGACTGGGCTCGGGTCAGTTTTGGTGAGGGTTGAGGCAAAGCGCTGCTGATCCACGTCAACACTGCAGGCTGAGAGCTGAGAACACAAATACACATTATTAATATTACAACGTGTTTCACAGACTCAGAAACAAACAGTAAAATTAGAAATGAGAATAAATCCAATACTACAAAGAGAAAGAAAGACAATAAGTAAAAACTCTAATTTAAAGCCAGTTTATGAAATAAGTCTTTAAAAGGTTTTCTGTATTTTTGGCAGTTTGACATAATAAATGATATGAATCCAGACAGAAGCATGAATGAGAGAAACTATTTCATCTTCTCAATATTCACTGGTGTATATATGTGTGTATGTGTGTACATGGATGTATGTATGTATGTATGTGGGTATTTTTGGTGGAGGAGGTTGAGAAATGTGGCAATGATTTGTGGTGTTGATAACAGTGGGTATGGATGTGATGGTGTTGGTAGGAAATTGTAGGATTTTGTGAAAGGGTGATTTGATTGGGAACTGGCAAGCACTGATTTGAGAGGTGGGGGTGGGATTCAATAAGTTTTGACTTCTTCCCACTCCATTTCGAATGTTGTTGACAGTGCATTATATTTTCTGTCGGGTGTAGGTTCGTTGTTTTCGGTGAGAACACTGTGCTTTCATTTTTTATGTGCTGTTTTTTTGTCACGCATTCGAAATAAAAAAAAATAAAAAAAATAAAAAAAATATTCCTAATTTAACAGATGTGACTCTGTGATAAAGTTAAAATGTTCAAACCAAACATTACTCACGTTAAGTTTAATGTATTTAAAATAAATGAATACAGATTAATCAGCTTCAACACTGAGAGCTGGTAAAATTGCCTTAATGTAATTTATAGGTAGATGAATTAGATCTGTTTCATATTTAATATAAACATGATTTACTTTGAATAGAAAACAAATAAACAGCAAAAAGCAACAGATCCAGATTTATATGATTTATTCTGTTAAATAAAGATAAACGTCTCATCAAACATTATTTATTTGTTCTTAAGGTAAATTGTTTAGTTTTTAGTATTTTAACTCTTAATCATCATTTTATTGGCCTGGTTTTGTGAATGAGTTTGGACCTGTATGTGTTTGTTCATGAACTCACCTGCCTCCTTCCTCCGCCTGCACTTCCTGTTTCTCTGCTGTCAATCAAACACAAAACATTTGTTAACTGTGAAAAATAAAACTTTATAAACTCTTTATTTTCACTGTGAGAATCTTTTTACCTTCTTTAACTTCATCAAATGTCACTTTCTTCTCCTGTTGGAAAAATAAAATATAAATAATATTATCTGACATCATTAAAATAAAAGAGAAAAAGATTCTTCATTTTCAATCATTAATTATTTTACATAACTTATTTTAAAGCTTAGTTTTTCCTTATCTATTATATTATATTTCAATGTATTAAATAAAATAAAATAAAAGTGATACCTATAAGTAAATATATTAGACCCAACAGTTTATATTAAGAAGTTAGAATAACTAAATAACTTTAGCTTGACATTAAAACACATACATTAAAAATGAGCATTACAGGAAATATGATTAAAATAATATTAAAATGAGCCAAATTACACAATTAGTATTTTTATCTTTGATACTCTAAATACAATTTGTTGCCACTGGATTCATTAAAGGCGGCTGCAGGAGGGGGCGGGGCCTACCGGAGCAGGAGGGGCGGGGCTTACCGGAACAGGAGAGGGGGGCGGGGGCTCCACGGGGGGCGGAGCCGGTTTCTCCTCCTTTGGCTCGTCGCCATTTTTAGGCGTAGGCTCAGGCGGCTGGGGAACGACTTTCACCACCCAGCTCAACATCCTGAACTAACACAAGACAATCACATGAAAATCACACAGTAAATATAAAATATAAAAGTTCATTTCATTAAAAGGTACTACAGTAAAGTACTAGTACCTCAAACTGTACTACAGTAAAGTACTAGTACCTCAAACTGTACTACAGTAAAGTACTAGTACCTCAAACTGTACTGCAGTAAAGTACTAGTACCTCTAACTGTACTACAGTAAAGTACTAGTACCTCTAACTGTACTACAGTAAAGTACTAGTACCTCAAACTGTACTACAGTAAAGTACTAGTACCTCAAACTGTACTGCAGTAAAGTACTAGTACCTCAAACTGTACTACAGTAAAGTACTAGTACCTCAAACTGTACTGCAGTAAAGTACTAGTACCTCTAACTGTACTACAGTAAAGTACTAGTACCTCTAACTGTACTGCAGTAAAGTACTAGTACCTCTAACTGCACTACAGTAAAGTACTAGTACCTCTAACTGTACTGCAGTAAAGTACTAGTACCTCTAACTGTACTACAGTAAAGTACTAGTACCTCTAACTGTACTACAGTAAAGTACTAGTACCTCAAACTGTACTGCAGTAAAGTACTAGTACCTCAAACTGTACTACAGTAAAGTACTAGTACCTCTAACTGTACTACAGTAAAGTACTAGTACCTCTAACTGTACTGCAGTAAAGTACTAGTACCTCTAACTGCACTACAGTAAAGTACTAGTACCTCTAACTGTACTGCAGTAAAGTACTAGTACCTCTAACTGTACTACAGTAAAGTACTAGTACCTCTAACTGTACTACAGTAAAGTACTAGTACCTCAAACTGTACTGCAGTAAAGTACTAGTACCTCAAACTGTACTACAGTAAAGTACTAGTACCTCTAACAGTACTACAGTAAAGTACTAGTACCTCTAACTGTACTACAGTAAAGTACTAGTACTCCTCTGTTAATGGAGTTACGATCATGCAGCTGCTTGTCAGCATCGTTTACAGCTTTATTAGATCATGACCTAAATCCCCCGACAGGAGGCCTGGCAGCAGGAAGCGCTACGAGCCAATTAAAACGCTGCTGCAGCTTGGCACGCAGCGGCCAGCGGCCAGGGAACCAGCCTGTCAGGTAATAACCAGTCACACAGGGAACCAGCCTGTCAGGTAATAACCAGTCACACAGGAAACCAGCCTGTCAGGTAATAACCAGTCACACAGGAAACCAGCCTGTCAGGTAACAACCAGTCACACAGGAAACCAGCCTGTCAGGTAATAACCAGTCACACAGGGAACCAGCCTGTCAGGTAATAACCAGTCAGACAGGAAACCAGTCTGTCAGGTAATAACCAGTCACACAGGAAACAGTCCTCTCAGGTAATAACCAGTCACACAGGAAACCAGCCTGTCAGGTAATAACCAGTCACACAGGAAACCAGCCTGTCAGGTAACAACCAGTCACACAGGAAACCAGCCTGTCAGGTAATAACCAGTCACACAGGGAACCAGCCTGTCAGGTAACAACCAGTCACACAGGAAACCAGCCTGTCAGGTAATAACCAGTCACACAGGAAACCAGCCTGTCAGGTAATAACCAGTCACACAGGGAACCAACCTGTCAGGTAATAACCAGTCAGACAGGAAACCAGCCTGTAAGTTAATAACCAGTCACACAGGGAACCAGTCTGTAAGGTAATAACCAGTCACACAGGAAACCAGCCTGTAAGTTAATAACCAGTCACACAGGGAACCAGCCTGTAAATTAATAACCAGTCAGACAGGGAACCAGCCTGTCAGGTAATAACCAGTCACACAGGGAACCAGCCTGTAACACAGTCGGCCAATCACAGATTCAGCCTCAGTGAGTCAGAGTTAGACTCAGATTCAGACTTTACTGAACCCAAACAGGACAGTTCATTAGCAGCTTTACCCAAAAACACAGATCTGGACAGCTAAGGCCCTATGGTTGCTAAGGGCAGCTAAATCCCTGCGGTTGCTAAGGGCAGCTAAATCCCTGTGGTTGCTACGGCGATTTGAGAATCTGCTTGGAAAAAATTCTCAAAATTCTGAAGAATTTGGCTTCTGACAAGGTCCCGAACAATTTCAAACTGTGAGAAAACCGTAACTCCTGTCCAAAAACCAAAAACACCGTGAGAGACACAGAAGCCGGCAGATTCTGACCGTGTTTATTTTATTCAGATATTCCTTAAAATGAGCGAGTAAGCTCAGTGTGAACACAGAGTGAGATTCTTTTGGAAAAAAAAGACGATTACATTAGAGTCAGTGGGGAGCGAGACAGGGATTGCTGCTGGTCTCGGCCCCCCCGTTTAAATTTTGTGCAGACCCCGCCTGTCAACGTCACATTTTATGAATCCCAACACCTATGTCTACATTTTGACAAAAAAAATTTGTCTCCTTTTTACGGTTTGGCCGTGAGCTCGAGTTAAAAATAAAAATTAAGGTTATTTTTTACTGCTTCTCACACTCTAGCTAACTGCCGCTTCCACTCTAACTTTGAAGAAAAAGTGATTTCCACTCCTCGTTTGACTGCTCATAGTTTAAAAAGTTTACATGTTATCTAAAAATAGTTTGGTATTTTTCCAGAGAGGACAAGTTTTCCTCCGTTTTAAAGTTTGAATCATGTTTCTACATTAACGTATGAGAGAGCTAGGTGACTCTGAAAAAAGGTGAAATTTTGTGGGTTTTTCAAAAAATTCCCATTCATTTCCAATGGAGAAATCTCCCGTTTTTTTGGGAATAACTTTGGGAAAAATTGGAATTTCAACACCAAAAGTCATAGCACCCATCCCCCGATCGAGCCGCACGTTTTGATGTACATATTGTCTGGGTTTTCTCAAAGCTGTGGGAGGAGTTACGAGCCAAAATTTGGTGGAAGAATAATAAAAAGTATGGAGAAGATTAATGGATGCCTCGGAGCTGTGCACCTGTGGCACTAACTAAAATAAAAAGCAATTCAATAAATAAATACATACGCAGATATTTGTTAGATCTGTTTCAGGTAAAGGTTTGGAGAATCTGTTCTCATGTTAGCGGCGATCTGAACTCACAAACAGACAAACTGTGATCAGGTTGGCTGAATATTCTTCGTCTTCGTTATCTCCTGATTCTCTCAGACTGAACCGTAAACAGTCTGAGATTTAATTAATTAGAAAATCAGGAGGAGCTGAAGAACATCGAAGCTCAGAAGGTTTTATGTCTTAGTCAAGCAAACAACATCTGATCACAAAACAACCTGAATAAACAGATAAAAGGAGAAATATGTCTACACACACACACACACACACACTCTGGTTTAGTCCTTAAACTAAACACTTATCTACAGTAAATACCGCCTGGTCGAATACTCAATAATTCCTAATTTTGTATTTTATACTAAAACAGATTGTAGTTATTATAGCTAATTATATAAATTATATTATATAAAGGTATTATAGTGTTACAGGGTTACTGCAGAGTGTCTACGTTAATCGTGTAATCTGCGTGATAAGAACCAGACGAGACTGATGAAAGACGGATATTTCCTGATTTAATATGAAGACAATACACCAGTTGCTGTGGAAGCTAACTAGCAATGTTAACTAGTTAGCTTCTCAAACGTTTGGCTAGCGGGCCAATTTCATACAACAGAAATAACGTTTTAGCTTTTTACTGTGTTTTTATCCTCCATCATTTAACTGTGTAAACGTCTGACAACAGTGCGTCATGTATCTGTGTGATTAGCCAGTTAGCATCGCAGTTAGCATCGCAGTTAGCAACGCAGTTAACGACGCATCTAGGAGAGCCGCAAACACTGGTGGTTGCTATAGATACAGGTTGTGTTGTGGTTGCTATAGATACAGGTTGTTCTATGGTTGCTAAAGATACAGGTCGTGCTATGGTTGCTATAGATACAGATTGTGCTATGGTTGCTATAGATACAGGTTGTTCTATGGTTGCTATAGATACAGGTCGTGCTATGGTTGCTGTAGATACAGGTTGTGTTGTGGTTGCTATAGATACAGGTTGTTCTATGGTTGCTATAGATACAGGTTGTGCTATGGTTGCTATAGATACAGATTGTGTTATGGTTGCTATAGATACAGATTGTGTTATGGTTGCTATAGATACAGGTTGTTCTATGGTTGCTATAGATACAGGTTGTTCTAATGTATAAACGAAGAATCACACAAAGGAATGAATGAGGTCTGTAAAACATCACATTTAGGCTCAATGAGGAAACAAATCCATGTTTTATGTTGTCATGGCAACAAAGAGGAAAAGCAAAGACATGATTTTTTAAAATAGCACTTTCTTGGTGTAAGCTACGAAGGGTTCAGGGTGAAAAATCTGCTTATTTCGAGAGTCTAACATGAGTAGAACAAACATGCTACTGGATTCATGGTTACTGTTCATCCACCGTTACAAACATGTTCCCAATAACTGAAATCACATTTCTACTGATGCTAACACTTCAGATAACACAAAATAATAAACTGACTTCTGGCTATTTTAGCTGCAGTTCAACCTTCTTTGAATCCCAAACTACAAACTAATGACATGAACAATCACTTCTTAAAAAGCACCAACAGAAGCTGAACTGAACTTTATGAGATTATTTTATTATCGGCCTGCATTACATCATTTTTAGAGCTGAAATAACGACTTGTTTAGAGTCGTGGAATCATAATTTAACTAACATTAACACGAGAAACAACATCAGCAGAACTCAATCACGCTCTTATTTCTGTTTCTGACTGAAGAGAAATCAAACTGAACTTCACACATTAAAGACAAACCAAACAAAAAGAGCCGACACCTGCAGGATTCAGGTATGATTTTTGTGTGAAAGGTGTAATAGTAGGTGGGTGTGGTCTATGTGCTGGAGGGTCTCACCTGAGTTGTTCAGTCTGGGTCCAGCAGCATCCCACAGAGCTGCGGCGAAGACGCTGTGAAGCCCTGCAGGGATCTGAACACTGTGACAGGATTACAGAGGAGCTCAGCTAACAGGATTACTGAGGGACTGAAGGGCAGAACGGGACAGACCTGGGTCGGGCCGGGGGTTCAGATTACACCTCCCAAAAAACCTGACACACGAAGGGAACTGCTTCAACTCCACCGCGCTGCTCAGGGTTAGGGTTAGGGTTAGATTGACAGAAGGTTTCAGTTTCATCTGTGTCTTTAGCTTAGCACCGAGCAGCTGAGGGAAGCGGCATTAGTGGTTAAAGCAGGTAAACACATTGCAGGACTAAGTGGATGTTCAGATCGTTCCTGCAAAGCTTCAAAGCTTCGGTTTCCGATCAGTGTCAGTGACGAAACAAACAAATCGCACAAATATCGAATGTTTAAATCCAGACTGTGACGCAGCAAGAAATGAGTCTGCTGCTGTGTCGAGGTTCGTAATACGTCCACAGTTTCATCAGAGTGGCTGCTGTAAAGAGATCTGTACGAGAAATAACATTAAAATCACAAAGAAGTGACACAAAGAACCTCTAACAGCAGATCTGTGCTAGAGCTAGAGCCGGGCGATATAGATAAAATCAAATATCACAATATTTCTGACCAAATACCTCGATATCGATATTGCCACGATAATGTAGGATGACTGTTGGTGCCTTCACAAAATATTTACACAATGTGTTTTTTTAAATAAATAATCATCAGTAATGTGGATATAATGACAAAGTGAGTAAAAGGTAAATAACTGAACAGCTACAACAGTCTGTTGCGTTCAGAAAATTACATCATTTTACTGTAATGCAGCCTTTAAAACCAAGAAAAGACACTTCCTGCCGTATTATGATAGTCAGTTAAATGTAGGGCAGCAGAATAATAACCAAGCAGGTAAAAGATAAATAATAGAACAGAACACCAGGAACACCTACAGTATGCTATGTCACGATATTACGATATCTAGTCTCATATCACGATATAATATCGATATATAGCCCTAATAAGTACGCTTAAATAAAAATGTGGAATGGAGCACGGCCTGCTGGGAAAGGGAGAGAAGGGCTCATCCAATGAATGAACAATTTGCAAAATCATGTCAAGTCTGGCAATTTTCAAGTCGCAGGTCACATCTACTGCAGCAAATATTCTTTCTGAAAGTGAACACTATATATAACTGCGACTTCGAAAATCTCCAGTAATATGCTGCATATTTGTGAATTTGTGACGAATCTGCTGACAGAAGTGCAACACAGCTGGAGGAGTTCGGTAAGGAAAACCAGTTAAATTGGAAACCAGTTGGGACATAACACCAGGGATTTCAAGACTTCACTCCGCCGCTGGCTATAGCCGATTACTTTGGTTTTGACGTGGCAGCGGTATCTGCAAGTACGTGTCACGTGACGGTCCGTTGATGCTATTTTCACTTCACAATGAAACAAAACTTCAAGAAAAAAATACAGAGGACATGAGCTCGGTGTCCTCAATGGTAGCTACGGCCATGCCTGGATTCATCTACCTGAAGCTGCTGAAGCCTCATATTAACATTTATCTGTAACAGTTTATAATTATGGGTGAACCAGGCGGGGAGTTCCTGTCCTCTGAAAAGAAGTCAATGGAGAAGTAACTTAGAACTGCATTCTATCAAAAGGCCACCAGGGGGCGACCGTCTCTATACAAGTCAATGGAGAAGTAACTTAGAGCTGCATTCTATCAAAAGGCCACCAGGGGGCGACCGTCTCTATACAAGTCAATGGAGAATTCACCAACTTCTCACTTGATTTCTAACCTCAGTAAACGTTTTCAAAATGTGTTTATGGTCTCAATCGCTAGTTTAAAGCCTTCTTCAATGCAGTATGATGTTCATTTGGGACATTTTGGCCTCCCTGATTTTATATGTGACGATAAAGCAGGGTATGCATTAGGGGGCGTG
>NC_070578.1:41874402-41904402 GCF_027409825.1 Scomber japonicus | reverse complement strand
CTTTCTCCTCCATCTTTCCTCTTTTCCTCCTTTACTTGCATATCCTTATTTCCTTCTTTTATATCCTACCACCTTCCCCCTCCTTCTTTCTTTCCTCTCTTTTACATTTTTATCTACAGACTATCTCTCCTCCCTTTCTTCCTCTTCTCCTCATTCAGCATCATGAAGACTCTCGCTGCCCTCTGGTGGAGACGCTGTGCACTGCAACATGTCTGCAGACATCTGATCAGCTGTTTCAGATCTGAATCAGCTGTTCAGCTTTTAGGGGAAGTTTCTCAAATTCTTCCTTTTAAAAGAAGCAGTGATGAAGAGGAGAAAATGCAAAGTCTACTAACACAGAGAGACTTAAACTCTAAAAACGTTAAGTTAAGTTCATTATATTATACAAACCTGATAGAAGCAGAGAGTTCCTCATCATGTTCAACTTCCTGTTCAACACGTCAGCTGATAGATGACATCACCGCTGCTGATGTTTAGATGACATCACCGCTGCTGATGTTTAGATGACATCACTGCTGCTGATGTTTAGATGACATCACTGCTGTTGATGTTTAGATGACATCACCGCTGCTGTTGTTTAGATGACGTCACAGCTGCTGATGTTTAGATGACATCACAGCTGCTGATGTTTAGATGACATCACTGTTGTTTAGATGACATCACAGCTGCTGATGTTTAGATGACATCACCGCTGCTGATGTTTAGATGACATCACCGCTGCTGATGTTTAGATGACATCACTGTTGTTTAGATGACATCACAGCTGCTGATGTTTAGATGCAAACATTTACCTTTCTTTTCTTCTAACTTGTCCATCCATCTTTCTCTTCATGGTTTCTGCTGAAGGTAGGTGGGAGGGAGGGAGGAAACTAGGAAGGAGTGAGGGAGAAAGGAAGAAGGAAGGAAGGGAGGAAGAAGAAAGGAAAGGAGAGAGGGAGGGAGGAAGGATGGAAGGGAGGGAGAAGGAAGGACAGAAGGACGGGAGGAAAGAGAGAGGAATGAACACTCTTTGTTGGTTTTTATTTAAACACTTAGTAAACTAATGATGGTGTTAGCGCCTCCTGCTGCTGCTGGCTGGTACACTCTCTATCTGACTCTATGGATGAACCAGGAGAATGTTCTGATCCACATACACACACACACACACACACACACACACACACACACACACACACACACACACAGAGAGAAACACACATACACATACACATAAACACACACACACACACACACACACACACACACACAGAGAAACACACATACACATACACATAAACACACTCACACACACACACACACACACAGAGAAACACACATACACATATACACACACACACACACACACACACACACACACACACACATACACAGAGGTCATGTTAACACACACACATACACACACACATGTCATGTTAAGACACATACACACACACACGGTTTCCATGGTTACCACGCTAACAGTAATTACATTACAACCCCTCATTTCTCTCTCTGATGATAACATACAGATTTTTATGTGCGTTGCCATGGAAACGCAGCATAAAAAACTCCTCACACATTCCTGCAGATTAACACACTTCATGACCTTTTTCACCAGCAGCTGGTTCATCTTCACTTCTGGTTCATCAAGTTCTGATTTCTTCTTGTTTGAAGTTCAAGACATTAAATTTGAATTTGCCAAATTTCATGATAAGTTTTTATCATTTATCTCCTTACATCGTCCCACTGAGATTAAAACTGCTTCATCAGCTCTGCTAATCATTATCCAGATGGGAGGGGCGGTCTGTACGGGGCGGGTGGGGTTAGGGGTGTGTGTGTGTGTGTGTGTGTGGGAGGATGGGTGGAAGGGTGGAGGGGGGTTAGATGGGGTTAGGGTGTGTTTGGGGGCGGGTGGTTTGGGTGTGGGTCCTGGACCTAGATCTGATTGTGGTCGCTAAGCAACAGCACTGTTAACGAACCCCTCCCACTGCTATCTCAGGTGAAAGGACAGGTGAGTCACCACAGGAAGTGACAGAGGGACGATCTCTGAGATTACAGAGACGATCCCTGAGGAAACCTGAGAGACTGAGACATGAAGACATGAACGTCCAGCTGTCCACGACTCCAACATGTCCACACAGAGACAATATGAGACTCTCTGCTGTCCATAGAGACAATATAAGACTCTCTACTGTCCATAGAGACAATATGAGACTCTCTGCTGTCCATAGAGACAATATAAGACTCTCTACTGTCCACAGAGACAATATAAGACTCTCTACTGTCCATAGAGACAATATAGGACTCTCTACTGTCCATAGAGACAATATAAGACTCTCTACTGTCCACAGAGACAATATAAGACTCTCTGCTGTCCATAGAGACAATATAAGACTCTCAGCTGTCCATAGAGACAATATAAGACTCTCTACTGTCCATAGAGACAATATAAGACTCTCTGCTGTCCATAGAGACAATATAAGACTCTCAGCTGCCCATAGAGACAATATAAGACTCTCTACTGTCCATAGAGACAATATAAGACAATATAAGACTCTCTGCTGTCCATAGAGACAATATAAGACTCTCTACTGTCCATAGAGACAATATAAGACAATATAAGACAATATAAGACTCTCTGCTGTCCATAGAGACAATATAAGACTCTCTGCTGTCCACAGAGACAATATAAGACTCTCTACTGTCCATAGAGACAATATAAGACTCTCAGCTGTCCACAGAGACAATATAAGACTCTCTACTGTCCATAGAGACATTATAAGACTCTCTACTGTCCATAGAGACAATATAAGACTCTCAGCTGTCCATAGAGACAATATAAGACAATATAAGACTCTCAGCTGTCCATAGAGACAATATAAGACTCTCTGCTGTCCATAGAGACAATATAAGACTCTCTACTGTCCATAGAGACAATATAAGACTCTCTGCTGTCCATAGAGACAATATAAGACTCTCTACTGTCCATAGAGACAATATAAGACTCTCTACTGTCCATAGAGACAATATAAGACTCTCAGCTGTCCATAGAGACAATATAAGACAATATAAGACTCTCAGCTGTCCATAGAGACAATATAAGACTCTCTGCTGTCCATAGAGACAATATACGACTCTCTACTGTCCATAGAGACAATATAAGACTCTCTGCTGTCCATAGAGACAATATAAGACTCTCTACTGTCCATAGAGACAATATGAGACTCTCTGCTGTCCATATAGACAATATAAGACTCTCAGCTGTCCATAGAGACAATATAAGACTCTCAGCTGTCCATAGAGACAATATAAGACTCTCTGCTGTCCATAGAGACAATATAAGACTCTCTACTGTCCATAGAGACAATATAAGACTCTCTGCTGTCCATAGAGACAATATAAGACTCTCTACTGTCCATAGAGACAATATAAGACTCTCTACTGTCCATAGAGACAATATAAGACTCTCAGCTGTCCATAGAGACAATATAAGACTCTCTGCTGTCCATAGAGACAATATAAGACAATATAAGACTCTCTACTGTCCATAGAGACAATATAAGACTCTCTACTGTCCATAGAGACAATATAAGACAATATAAGACTCTCTACTGTCCATAGAGACAATATAAGACAATATAAGACTCTCAGCTGTCCATATAGACAATATAAGACTCTCAGCTGTCCATAGAGACAATATAAGACTCTCTGCTGCCCATAGAGACAATATAAGACTCTCTACTGTCCATAGAGACAATATAAGACTCTCTACTGTCCATAGAGACAATATAAGACTCTCTGCTGCCCATAGAGACATTATAAGACTCTCTACTGTCCATAGAGACAATATAAGACTCTCTGCTGTCCATAGAGACAATATAAGACTCTCATATAGAAACATTAATATTGCTGATTTGGGAACTTTGGGACGTTATTATTATTCTTGGACCTGCAGACCTTTTTTTGGACGGCTGCCAGCCAATCAGAGGAGAGTCTCTAATTGGACGGCTGCCAGCCAATCAGAGGAGAATCTCTGATTGGACGGCTGCCAGCCAATCAGAGGAGCTTCTCTGGAACAGCAGGCGAGGCGAAGTCATCTGAACTCTGGTGAGGAATTTATGTCCACGAGTTCAATCCGATGTGTAAAAGTCTCTTCCAGTGAGTCACAGAGAGAGGGAGAGTAGAGGGGCGTGTGTGTGTGTGTGTGTGTGTGTGTGTGTGTGTGTGTGTGTGTGTGTGTGTGTGTGTGTGTGTGTGTGTGTGTGTGTGTGTGTGTGTGTGTGTGTGTGTGTGTGTGTGTGTGTGTGTGTGTGTGTGTGTGAGCTGCTATTTAAACACCACACCCAGCTCCGTCCTGGATCATAACGGAGCTGCTTCTCTCTGCTGAAGGTAAGAACTCAGATTTACCTTCAACCTGCTGCATGTTGGACCTCTTCTGACAGAGTGTGTGTGTGTGTGTGTGTGTGTGTGTGTGTGTGTGTGTGTGTGTGTGTGTGTGTGTGTGTTTTTATCACTTTAACGGTGTTTAACTGGACTCTCCTCTCACTGAGTCTGGTCTTTATTCACTAAAAGCTCAAATCTCAGCGTGTAGTTTGGTATTAAAGGGTGCAGAGGTGATAAGAGGCGGCTGCTCTCTGGGTGCGGCTGGGTGTAAAGTCTCTTATATATATATAATTATTATAATTATTCATGTTACTGAGAGGAGATGGAGCCTTTAACACACTCCACACACACACACTCTCACTCTCTCACACACACACACACACACACACACACACAACAGTACCATGGTGTTAAAGTCACACAAGTGGAAAGAAACACTCTGACTAACCAGTGATTCAAAGCTTTTATACTGAAGTCTGCAGCTGCATGTGAATCACTGAGTTTTCTAACTAAACACTAACTTGTAAAACTCTTATTTTGAAAGTCTAGAACAGTGCAGGCTGTTGTTGCAGCAGATTTGCACATTTTTTGGCAACATAAGCATTTTTACAGCTCTTAACCAATGTTTAGGGTTCAGCTAATCCTACAAAATAAGACTCAGGGATGAACATGGCACTAAATCCTCCAAAATAAAAGACCACATAGTTGATTTGTAGCTGCAACTTCTCTGTGAAACTAGATTGGGTTAACTGACTCTACACACACAACAATAAGATGGTGTTAAAGTCACACAAGTCCTTCCCCCTTAGTTTTCTAACTAAACACTAACTTGTAAAACTCTTATTTTGAAAGTCTTCCCAGCAGCCAGGACAGTGGAGACTTTTGTTGCAGCAGATTTGCACATTTTTTTTGGCAACATAAGCATTTTTACAGCTCTAAACCAATGTTTAGGGTTCAGCTAATCCTACAAAATAAGAGTCAGGGTTGCAAATGGTACCAAATCCTCCAAAGTAAAAGACCAGCTGCAACATCTCTGTGAAACTAGATTGAGTTAACTGACTCTACACACACAACAATACCATGGTGTTAAAGTGGAAAAAAACACTGTGACTAACCAGTGATTCAAAGCTTTTATACAGAAGTCTAACTAGACACTAACTTGTAAAACTTTTATTTTGAAAGTCTTCCCAACAGCTAGAACATTGGAGACTTGTCGTTGCAGCAGATTTGCACATTTTTTTTGGCAACATAAGCATTTTTACAGCTCTAAACCAATGTTTAGGGTTCAGCTAATCCTACAAAATAAGAGTCAGGGATGCAAATTGCACTAAATCCTCCAAAGTAAAAGACTTCTCTGTGAAACTAGTCGATTGAGTTAACTGACTCTACACACACAACAATAAGATGGTGTTAAAGTGGAAAAAAACACTGTGACTAAACACTAACTTGTAAAACTTTTATTTTGAAAGTCTTCCCAGCACATAGAACAGTGGAGACTTTTGTTGCAGCAGAGATTTGCACATTTTTTGGCAACATAAGCATTTTTACAGCTCTGAACCAATGTTTAGGGTTCAGCTAATCCTACAAAATAAGAGTCAGGGATGCATATGGCACTAAATCCTCCAAATTAAAAGACCAGCTGCAACATCTCTGTGAAACTAGATTATATTTTATGGTCTGACGTCGCTAGATTGGGTTAAAATGATGTTTAAGTTATGTACAAATGTGTGTGAGTCGCCATGGAAACCAGATTTAAGTCTCCGTGAAGAAATGAAAGAAGAATTTCACCTCAAACTGACCTGAAACACTCGCTGATGATCTTATAGCTGAATATGCTTAAATCAGCTGTTCACTTCCTGTTAGTGTTCACACAGCAGGAGGAACAAGCTGCAGGTCAGGGAGGTCAAACATAAGGCCCGTGGCCCAGAACCGGCCCGCCAAGAGGCCCAATCCGGCCCACTGGATAACTTTGGAAAGAATGACAATAGCAGAAAAGGGAGGAAGGAAGGGAGGAAGGAAGGGAGGAAGGAAGGGAGGAAGGATGGAAGGGAGGAAGGATGGAAGGGAGGGAGAACAGAGGGCAGAAGGGAGAAAGGAAGGTAGGTGGGAGGGAGGGAGGAAACAAGGAAGGAGAGAGGGAGAAAGGAAGAAGGAAGGAAGGGAGGAAGAAGAAAGGAAAGGAGAGAGGGAGGGAGGAAGGATGGAAGGATGGAAGGGAGGAAGAAGGAAGGACAGGAGGAAGGGAGGAAAGAGAGAGGAATGAACGAAAGAGAGAAGGAAGGAAAGGAGGAAGGAAGGGAGGAAGGAAGGAAGGGAGGAAAGAGAGAAGGAAGGAAGGGAGGAAAGAGAGAGGAATGAATGAAAGAGAGAAGGAAGGAAGATGAACTAAGATGAGTTTAACATCACTGCTGTAGATTAAAGCTAGAAATGTTGTAATTCTCCTTTAAATCCTTCAAACAGACAGTCAGTCTCTGCAGGATTCGGGTGTGTTTGTGCCAGCTGTTGCTAGGCGACGGAACGCCGACCCTCACACACACACACACACACACACACACACACACACACACACACACACACACACACACACACACACATACACGCTTCCTGTTAATATTTCACAAGCGGGTCAAAAGTGGACGGAGAGTTTTCCAGGTTTCATAAGAGGCTCAATGTTTCTTATCTGCAGACGCTCCCTCGTCTGGCACGACAAGCTCCATAAAACAAACACACCTTCATGATCTGAGAGGTGTGCTTACACACACACACACACACACACACACACACACACACATACAGCTACACACACACTCACACACACATACCTGTTTTACTACCTCGTGGGGACCCTGACTGGGTACCAGCCTTTCTAAAGGGTCTTCAGACGTAATATTAACTCCTAAATTCATCATAATTCTGTTTGAACAAAAAAATGACTTGAAATATAAAAAACTCTCATAAATCTGAAACCTGACTGCCCCCCCCACCCCCCATTGGGACCCGTAATGCTAACGTCTATTAGCATACAGCTGACATCACTGTTAGCCACAGTACATATTCAGTATTTGAACAAATGTTGGACCCAGGGAGCTAATCGCTAAGCTAATATGCTAATACGAAGGTAATATGCTAATACACACACTTACACACTTTGTCAGGAAAAGGTCCCCACACTGCAGTACCGTGTGTGACCTCTGGGGTTCACACACACAGTCAGGAAAACCAACCTTGTGGGGACCGGGCCTATCAGGAGGCTGTTTGCTATTGATTCCAATGCTCGTTACCATGGAAACCAGGAGCCGGTCCCCACGGGAAAAATCAGTCCCCACGGGTTAATAATATGTCAGGTTGCGGTCCTCACCAGGATAGAAAAACGCACACACACACACACACAAACACAGACACACTATTGTTTGTCCCGTTTTAGAAGCTGAACAGGAAATGAAACGTTTCCACTCTGAAGGACGAGAGGAAGTCTGATCTCAAGTGTGTTTGTTCTGAAAAGTCTCAGAGAAACTGATCTGAGATTGTTTGAGAGAAGAACAAGAAGGTTTATATCTAAAATATTTAAAGTTGTATTTAAAGTTTGGATGTTAAAAACCTGAGAGAGGAAATGAAGGAAATGTTTGAATCAGAAGTAGAAAAGAAGATTTGAGGAAAGTTGATGGAAGCAGATTTTTTTTTAAAGCTCACCTTGAAGCTTCGTCTTCTTCTACTGTTCAATTAAACGTTCATGTTCTGCTGTCGCTCTGCAAGAAAGACAACAAGAGAAGAAGAAAAAAAAAAAAAGGTCAATAGAGTTTAAAACCACATCGTCAAAACTTAAGGAAAAACATGAACAGTGAAGCAGCAAAGTGTCAAAAAGAATAAAATGTTAAATGTTGTAAATCCTCTTAGAAATCACATTTATTTCAATACAATTTCAAGAAAGAAAGAAAAAAGAGCTTTTATTTATAGTTTTTATTCTGACTTTACCGACTGAAGAAGTTAAATGAAGGAGATCAGATGTGACGTTAACGTGAAGCTTCAGCAGTTTGGACTCAAAGTCACAGCTGATCTCTTCGTTTCATTTCACTGTGAGTCGTATTTAAATCTCACAGCATCTCGTTTCAGTCTGTACTCATGTATAATCATCATCATCATCTTCATCATCTTCATCATCATCATCATCATCATCATCATCATCATCTTCATCATCTTCATCATCATCATCATCATCATCTTCATCATCTTCATCATCTCTCTGTCTCTCTGCAGGTTAACCATCATCATGGCGCTCGTCTCTGAGTTTCTGAGCCAGCTGACTCTGTCGTACGGAGGGGTGAGTCCACTGATGATGACATCACATGTGTGACATCACACAGGAAGCACAGTGCAGACTGCAGAGAGACCGAACGTCTATAAAATCAATCTGAAATAATTAGATCCTGTTAGCTTCCACAAAACTACAACAATAACTGTTTTAAATCAAACTGTCACCTTAACAACAAGAACTGCAACATGTAACACTAAAACCAGTATAAACACAATACACCAGTATAAACCAGTATATATAATATAAACCAGTATAAACACAATAAACCAGTATAAACCAGTCTATATAATATAAACCAGTATATATCTAATATAAACCAGTCTATATATATATAATATAAACCAGTATCTACTAATATAAACCAGTCTATATAATATAAACCAGTATATATAATATAAACCACTCTATATAATATAAACCAGTATATATAATATAAACCACTCTATATAATATAAACCAGTATATATAATATAAACCAGTATATATAATATAAACCACTCTATATAATATAAACCAGTATATATAATATAAACCAGTATATATAATATAAACCAGTCTATATAATATAAACCAGTATAATATAATATAAACCACTCTATATAATATAAACCAGTATATATAATATAAACCAGTATATATAATATAAACCAGTATAATATAAACCAGTATAATATAAACCAGTATATATAATATAAACCAGTATATATAATATAAACCAGTCTATATAATATAAACCAGTATATATAATATAGACCAGTATAATATAAACCAGTATATATAATATAAACCAGTATATATAATATAAACCAGTATAAACCAGTCTATATAATATAAACCAGTCTATATAATATAAACCAGTATAAACCAGTATAACCAGTCTATCCCAGTGTAGCTGAGGTTCATGTTCAGTGTGCAGCTGAGGGAGGATCAGTCCTTCAAAATAAAACTACACTCAAACTACTTTATCACTTGTTAAAGTCACTAAAACTAAACTAAATAAAAATGGATGAATTCCAACAGAAGCAAACAAACATTTACTTTACAGCGACATTATAAACTAAACTTCTGTCTCTATTTTATCTCTCAGCAGAAAAACAAAGTAGTTTAAAAGTTTAGGCCTGAAAAACTTTTGGTTTAAAGTTAACTGAAACCAAAACTCATAATCTCTGATATCATCCAGCAGCTGCAGAGTTTCATAATGAAGTTGAGTTTGAGGTCGTGTTGCAACGTTGGATTTTCTATTATAACATTTCAACACCCTAACCTTGTCAGAAGTTTGGACACACCTTTAAATTCTAGTAAAAGGGAAGAAATATATTAGTATAGTATGATTCCACTTTATAATAAAGGGTTTATAAATGGTTGAAAGTGAGTTATTAATTAGATTGTAAACACTTCATAAACCATTAATTAACAGTTTATAAATGAGTTATAACCTTATTTCCTCATAGAGCAATGCAGGATCACTATTTGGCAAGATGTAGAGAGATTTAAGAGAAGCCTTTATTGTCACTGTACTTAAAATATTCCTTTTAGTGTTGAAATAGTTTGTAACTCATAAATAAAATCTCATAATTGGAGGCTAAGAAACATAAAAAGACTCAACCAACAGTAAACCAATGATGGAGACAAAGCTGAGATACAGATAAATACAGGATCACTATTTGGCAAGCAGCTTATTTAATATTTAGAAAGAGTTCACAACCTAATTAACAATCTAATTATAAACTCTTCACAAAGCCTCGATAAAGCAGACTGATTATAAACTGGTATAATATTTATTAGAGCTGGTCGGACTGTCAGCAAATCAAATATGTGCTAAAAGTCACACATATAAGCAAACGGGTCGGAGCTACGGTGGCCCAAGAGGACAAACCATGAGAGGAAATCTGATGTCACACCTCTCTGTTTGTGTTCCTGTAGGAGCCCGAACCCAGATTCCCCACCGTGGTGCCGGCACGAGACTTCGACCCGGAGAAGGATGCGGTCCGGATCGACACGGCCATCAAAGTGAAAGGTGAGAGAGTCCAAAATACCCCCCCCCCCAAATCCCCTCCTCCCGCCCCCCAAACCCTAACCAAACCCCCTCCTCCCTCCAACCCTAATCATCTGGAAGTTTCCACAAAGGTCTCAGAGTTATGTAACTGAGATCTGAGTGAGTTTGACTAGTTTTAATCTTATTTTATTTTGAAGGAATTGACTAGTTTAAACCACAGACTGTATAAAGAAATGGACGTAACATCTGTGACGTCACCCATTGGTTTGTGGACTGCTGCTCGGAAGCCAATAGTTTCTAATCTAGGCAGCGGCCATCTTGAAAATTTCAGGTGCATGCTGGGAAAAATAAAAACACGGATTCTACTTATATGGGCATGAGGCGGGGCCGTGGGCGGAGCGGGGAGGTTGCTATGGTAACGAGGGCTGGATCTCGAGGACATTGGTCAATCAACCTGTCAATCAGGACGTAGCCACGCCCTAATGCATACCCTGCTTTATCATCACATATAAAATCAGGGAGGCCAAAATGTCCCAAATGAACATCATACTGCATTGAAGAAGGCTTTAAACTAGCGATTGAGACCATAAACACATTTTGAAAACGTTTACTGAGGTTAGAAATCAAGTGAGAAGTTGGTGAATTCTCCATTGACTTGTATAGAGACGGTCGCCCCCTGGTGGCCTTTTGATAGAATGCAGCTCTAAGTTACTTCCTGGTTGGCCTCATTTCAGAGGACCAGAACTCCCCGCCTGGTCTTAATTTAGTTTTTATTTTGAAGGAATCACCACACCTTTACTGTTATCTACTGCTGTGATGTTTATTTCCTGGAGCTTCTTCTCCTGCTGCCCCCTGCTGGTACTAACCCGTTATTACAACTAGTCACACTGAACACTATACAGTCACAATGGAGACAATGAAGAGAAAACTCAAACTAAGATGATTCTATCTGCTGTTCAGTTTAGTTTTAGTTAAATAACTCTCTTTTTTTAAATATATAAATAAAAACTAGGGCTGTCAAACGATTAATTTTTTAAATCGCGATTAATCGCAGAATTTCCATAGTTTGAAATGCATGTTTAAAATCCTGTTATTTTCTATTTGAAGGCAGTTTTAAGCCCATAATGTAAAGCATTTCTTACCAGAGTGTCTTAACTGGGAATCAATCACGGCTCTGCTGCGACTCCCACACTCCAAAATGGTCCTTTGGTGGAGCTGAGGCTGGCTTGGCTGCACCTGGGTGTTTAGCGTGGAGGTGCTAACTCAAACTCCACGTACTCCGGTGGTAGTTAAACTCCGTTTGACACAGGTTGCATTTTACTTTTGACTTGTCAACTGAAGCGTCTGGAAGTGTTTTAAAGTTAAACAAGCCGTTCAAAAGTCCAGTAGCTCTCTTACTTTCCATCAGCGCGGTAGGTTTACTGCAGGAGGCCACTTCAAAGCATAGCGCTACAGCTAGAGGAGCCGTCTACGGGGGAGTAGAAGGGACAAAAAGGCTTGCAACATTAAAATGAGATTTTACACTGACAGCCCTAATAAAAATATGATTTTTTTTTTATTGCTAGTTTTAGTTTTAGTGAACTTTAATAACTCTGCTGTGACTCAGATCCTTTACTGAACATCAGCACCAAACATGAAGTTAGAGAGTCTCATAAACAAGAGGCTTAAAATTAATTACTGGAGGATTATTATATCCATGTTGAATGATTTCTGACGAGCAGACGTTAATATATTTGGGCAGTTTGTGATGATTCAGCTTCTTCATTCATCACTGAACCAACACGAGTCCTGAATCACACAGCTGGGTCCAGAAGCTCCAACAAATAACTCAAATAACTCAAATAACTCCGACTCAACTGTCCGAAAACCTGTTGATTGTTGAAGTTTTGACACAATGAAATGTGACCGAGCCTCAGTGTGTGTGTGTGTGTGTGTGTGTGTGTGTGTGTGTGTGTGTGTGTGTGTGTGTGTGTGTGTTTCCTGGTAGTGACTCTGACTCACCAGAATTTAACACAATCAGCTGATCTGCTCTAAAAGGTGAAGTTCAGCCAGACGAGCCTTTTCTTCATCCAGCTGGTGAACTTGTGACTCATGAATTCCTCCTTTTGACCAAAACAAACAGTATACAGCCTTTTGATGATGTCACTGCTGATGTTGCTTGAGTCAGCGTTGGTCCAACAACAATAATAAGAAACATTTTTACTATAAGACACTGATAGTTGAGTCTTTGGGAACAGATTAGGGTTATCCTTAAACTAATGGAGCCGCTGTTGCTGAGCACCGTGGCTGTCATTCCATCATGGAGTAGCCTCAGGACTCTGATGTATTTGTCCGGGCAGCCATACCTCGACAGTATGTTCCTTAGAGCCTGGCCATCTACTGTATCAAAGGCCTTTGTCAGGTCTATGAAGGCCATGTACAAAGGCAGCTTGTGCTCACAGCATTTCTCCTGGAGTTGGCGGGCTGTGAAGATCATATCTGCTGTGCCTCTAGATGGACGAAAGCCGCACTGTGATTCTGGGAGTATTTCCTCAGACAGTGGCAGTAGACGATTAGTGAGAACACGAGCAAGTACTTTGCCAGTTGTTGACAGGAGTGAGATGCCTCTGTAGTTTCCACAATCAGCTTTGTCCCCCTTCTTAAATATGGTCACGATCAGAGCATCTCTGAGCTCTGAGGGGAGTTCTTCCTCTTCCCAGACCTTCAGAAGGAGGGCATGGAGGCAGCACGGGAGTTCTGCTCCACCTTCCTTTAGGACCTCAGCTGGGATCCCATCTGGACCGGTGGCCCTGTTGTTCTTCAGGCTCCTGATGGCATCTTGGGCCTTGGATAAGGTGGGAGGTTCCCCCATGTCTTCCTTGATGGGACTCTGAGGGATGTGACAGATGAAATTTGATTGAGTTGCAGTGTTACGGTTGAGGAGTTCTTGGAAGTGCTCTCTCCATCGCTTGTTAATGGACTCGTTGTCCTTCAGCAGCTCCTGTCCGTCCTTTGAACGTAATGGGTTCAAGCCGCGACGGCATGGGCCGTAGACAGCCTAAGTGGCACTGAAAAAGCCTCTGGTGTCTCCAGAGTCTGCCAGACGCTGGATTTCCAGTGCCTTTTCTGTCCACCAGGAGTTCTTAATCTGCCTTACCCGGTTCTGGACATCAGCCTTGGCTCTGGAGTGAGCCAGTCTCTTAGCCTTGCAGGTAATGTCGCTTTGCCAAGCATGAAAGGGTTCCCTTTTTTTGGAGATCAGAAGTTCTATCTCTGCGTCATTTTCATCAAACCAGTCATGATGTTTTCTGGACTTGTACCCAAGGGTGGTTTGGAAGGTGTTGAGGATAGTGGACTTAAGCAGGTTCGAGTGCTCTTTGATGTTCTCTGTGCAATGAATGTGTTCCTGTTTATTTAAGGCTGATTTATGCTTCTACGCTGGGTCGACGCAGACTATTACATCTACAGAGTAAACTTTAAAGCTCATTGATTGGATGTTTCTTGCAGGAATGGGAGTTGAAGTTGACTTCTCTCCTTCAGTTACTAGGCATGGGATGATAACTGTGTTCACAGCGATATGAAAAAGTCATGATAACCAAAACCAAACCCTCAGGAGGTTCAGCTGCAGCATAAAGTATCACCTCACACAGTTATTAGAGATTCAGGTTAAATTAACATGTCTGTCTTTATTTTTCTTCCTTTTAGAAACATTTTAGAGCTGGAATCACAATACTACCATGAAACCGTGATATTTTATGGTTATCATACCGGCCCACGCCTCGTTGTTCTGTCCACTGTTTTATCAAAGAAGTGAATATTTTCTGTAGTTGTTCAGAGTTTCATGTTGACTCAGGACTTTAGTTTCTGTGTGAAGCAAACTGCTGCAGTCCGTCAACACATTTCAGTTTTCATTGAGCACAACGAGCCAAAACTGTGATTTCATCCTGTTAGAGATCCGATTACCAGCTGGCTCTGTTCCCTGAGTGAGCTGTTCAAACCACAGCAGCATGTTTCACCCCTACAAAATAAAAGACTCACAGCAGCATGTTTCACCCCTACAAAATAGAAGACTCACAGCAGCATGTTTCACCCTAACCCTCACTACAAAATAAAAGACTCACTACAAAATAAAAGACTCACAGCAGCATGTTTCACCCCTACAAAATAAAAGACTCACAGCTGGAGGAATTTAAATCCAGATGCCTGAAAGAAACCTGGGAATCGAACCTGTGAGCTGCTTCACTTCAGACTCTGCTGTGTGAAGGAAGGAAAGGAGGGAGGAAGGAAGGGAGGAAGGGAAGAAGAAGGAAGGAAAGGATAGACGAAGGAAGGAAGGAAAGGAGGAAAGAAGGAAGGAGGGAACTAATGTCTAGTTTACCCCTCCTTTCCTTCTTTCTTCCTCCCTTGCATCCTTCCTCCCTTCCATCCTTCCTTTCTTCCTCCCTCCTTCCTTCTTTCCTCCCGCCCTCCCTCCCTCCTACCTTCCTTCCTACCTTTCTACCTCCCTTCCTTTCTTCCTCCCTCCTACTTTCCTCCCTCCCTTCCTCTCTTCCATCCACAGTTGGAGGAACTTTAACTCCAGATGCCTCATAGAAACCTGGGAATCGAACCTGTGAGCTGCTTCCCTTCAGACTCTGCTGTGTGTTTTAGTGTTGAGGTGTTTGAGGACAAACAGAGCTGCAGGGTTTTCCAGCGTCTCTCTCTCAGCTTCCTGTGAGCTGCAGTAAAAAGCAGGAAGAGCAGAGGGAAGGATTTTCCACCGTTGAGTTCAAACAAAGAAACAATAAAAAGATCATTTCAGGAGCACAGAGAGAGTTTCTTTTATCATGAATGAAAAACATGAGTCAGATTCAAACAACGAAGGATTTTATGATATTTCTGTTTTAAACGTAAACAGCTGAGTCATCGTTTAATTAAAGACAGACCAGCTGGTTTTATAAAGGAAACTAAAAGGAGGCTCTGAGAGTTAAAACAGGAAAGCTGCTCTGTGGAGTTTAACAAAAAGTAGTGAATGCATTATTTCCTTCCTCCCTCCTTCCTTCTTTCCTCCCTCCTTCCTCCCTCCCTCCTACCTTCTTTCCTCCCTCCCTCCTACCTTCCTTCCTACCTTCTTTCCTCCCTCCTTTCTCCCTTCCTCCCTTCCATCTACAGTTGGAGGAATTTTAACTCCAGATGCCTGATAGAAACCTGCATCGAACCTGTGAGCTGCTTCACTTCAGACTCTGCTGTGTGAAGGAATGAAAGGAGGGAGGAAGGAAGGAAGGGGGGGAGGGAGGAAGGAAGGAAGGAAAGGATGGAGGAAGGAAGGGAAGGAGGGAGGAAGGAAGGGAGGAAGAAGGAAGGAAAGGAGGGAGGATGGAAGGGAGGAAAGAAGGAAGGAGGGAACTAATGTCTAGTTTACTTGATTAGAACTATGTAAAGATCATGGTTTGGGTTCCCTCCTTTCCTTCCTTCTTTCCTCCCCTCCTTTCCTTCTTTCTTCCTCCCTCCCTCCTTTCCTTCCTTCCTTCTTCCTCCCTTCCATCCTTCCTTTCTTCCTCCCTCCTCAAACAACGAAGGATTTATGATATTTAAACGTAAACAGCTGAGAGTAATCGTTTAATTAAAGCCAGACCAGCTGGTTTTATAAAGGAAACTAAAAGGAAGCTCTGAGAGTTAAAACAGGAAAGCTGCTCTGTGGAGTTTAACAAAAAGTAGTGAATGTATTATTTCCTTCCTTATAAAAACTTCTTTATGAGTCTTCTTCTCTGTATTTGATAGTAATAATAATAATACATTTTATTTGTAGAGCAGCTTTCATACAATAGAGTTTGAGTTTGAGATTGAGTTGCCATAATTATTGTTTTAATAGTGAAACTTAATTTAAAAGGTGCATTATTTGCCCAGAGTACGCTACGCTATGCTACGCTATGCTACGCTATGCTTCTCCCAGCAGAAACACACAGTCATTTAGTTAATGTAGCTCCTGCAGGTCTTTAACCCTCCTGTTGTCCTCGAGTCAAGGAAGGAAGGGAGAAAGGAAGGTAAGAAGGGGTGAAAGAAGTAAGGGCGGAAAAAGGAAGGAAAAGAGGGAGGAAGCGAGGAAGGAAAAGAGGGAGGAAGGAAAGGAAGGAAGTAAGGAAGGAAGCAAGGAAGAAAGAAAGGTAGGAGGGAGGAAGGAAAGAAGGAAGAGGGGGGGAGAAAGGGAGAAAGGAAAAGAGGAAGGGAGAAAGGAAGGAAAGAAGGACAGGAAAGAAGGAAGGGAGGAAGGTAGGGGGAGGAAAGAAAGAGAAGGAGGGAGGGAGGTAGGACAGAAGCAAGGAAGAAAGGGGAAGGAGGAAGGAAAGAAGGAAGGGAGGAAGGGAGGAAAAGAGAGAGGAAGGAGGGAGGGAGGGAGGAAGGACAGATGGAAGGAAGGGAGGGAGGAAAGAAGGAACAGTCAAAACAGACGGGGTCAATTTGACCCGGGAGGACGAAAGGAGGGTTAAAGTATAAAACAGAATATTATTTATAAGCTCTGTTACGCCCCCTATAGGTTAAACAGCATGATGCAGCTGGTTGATTCAACATGTCAGAATATTTTAATCTGTTCTCCGGTTGTTTCTTATTGAGTTAAAAAGGCTCTAAAAAGTGAAATCTGTGTGTTGTGTTTGTTGCAGGAGTGGACGAGCAGACCATCATCGACATCCTGACCCGACGCAGCAACCACCAGCGCAGAGAGATCGGATTTGTCTATGAACGCATCGCCAAGAAGGTTCAGCAACTATAATATATTATATATTATACCTGAAGAACTAACGACGTCCCCATCAGGCTAACTGTGTTCAGTGCTAATTATTTAGATCAGGGGTGCTCACACTTTTTCAGCATGCGAGCTACTTATAAAATGACCAAAGTCAAAATGATCTACCTGCCACAAAAATGCAAAACTTATATTTATTTATAAATATATTGAGAATTCTTCATATGTACAATATATGTTGATGTACCTTGCATAACCGCATGAGTCCATATTGCACAACACAACACAATTAACTATGTACATTTTTTGTCATCACCTGAGTTTACTCTGATGACTTGCACTGAATGTAATCAGCCAGGGATGCATAGTCCGGACAGTAGCTGCTCTCCCATTCCGTATGAAAGTGATAAGTTTTTGTCTTCTTACTTGGTCCAGCTCCCCCACTCATTTTTATACCCTTTCTTAATTTTAAGAGAAAAAACCGAGGGCTAATTGGAGGTAACTCACTAGCTAGCTTGTTAGTTTTGCTGCACTTAGTGCCGTTGTCTGCGCATGCGCAGTGACCTAAGTGTCAGAAAAAGTCAGATGTCATGTGACTGGCTGCCCTGTATATCAATCAAGTGACGGGATGGATGATAGGCTGACGTCTATTTTTCTAATGCCATGCGATCTACCCACACTACCTTTACGATCCACTGGTAGATCGCGATCGACGTATTGAGCACCCATGATTTAGATCAACCTGCCCAGTGTGAACATGAAGCTGTTGGTATCGTTGGTATTCTTGTTAAATGACAGTTTAACTCTGTGTTTGTAGGACCTGAGCACGGCCCTGAAGGGGGCGCTGTCCGGCTCTCTGGAGGCTCTGATGCTGGGTCTGATGAAGAGCACGGCTCAGTACGACGCCTTCGAGCTCAAAGCCTCCATGAAGGTAAGACTGACTCTTACCTTCACGTTAATGAATCTGTGATGTTTAAGATGTTTAAACAACTTTACAAAATGTTTTCCCTTAAAGAGACTCACTTATAAAACATAAGATTTGTGTTGAATAGTGGAGGCCTTTACTTTCTGGTCTTAAGGTGGTATGATCCTTTACTGTCTGGTCTTACGGTGGTATGATCCTTTACTTTCTGGTCTTAAGGTGGTATGATCCTTTACTTTCTGGTCTTAAGGTGGTATGATTATGATCTTACTCAGAATTTGTGTCTGTGTTCAGGGTTTGGGAACAGACGAGGAATCGCTCATCGAGATGGTTTGCTCCAGAAGCAACGACGAGCTGGTGGACATCAAGAAGGTTTACAAAGACAGTGAGTCTGGAAACGAGCTGTTCAAATAATATCCAGTCAATCTGAGACACAGAAAGAAATAATGAACATATTAACGTGTTCATCTCTGTTGTTTCTCTCCACAGTGTTTAAGAAGGAGTTGGAGAAAGACATCGCAGGAGACACATCGGGAGACTTTGCTAAACTCCTTCTGGCTCTGGTTCAGGTACAGACACTGGACACACACTCCTCCATTTATATTATAGTTATATCATCATTAGAGCTGAAACTGCTTTGATAATGGATTCATCAGTTTGAGTCTTTTATTTTTTAATCATCTGCAGACGAAGAGAGACGAACCCTCCAACGTGGTCGACTATCAGAAGATCGACGACGACGCCAGAGTGAGTCAAACAGACTTTTAGAGTTTAGTTTTAACCCATAGACTGTATAAAAGAAATGGACGTAACTATAAATCAATCGATGGGTGTCCGTACCTCAGTGTCCTGCTGTCCATACTAGGCATGGGATGATAACCGTGTTCAAGGTATACCGCGATTTGAAAAACCACAATAACCGAAACCGACAAATTTTCTGTCATACCGTTCCTAAGGTATGAGACGTTTTTAGTCTGGTCAAAGACAGAAAGTGCTGGTCAGTAATCCCTCAGGTGGTGCAGCTGCAGCGTAGAGTATCACGACCCCTCACACTCAGGTCATTACAGTGTATATTCAGATTAAATTAACATGTCTGTCTTTATTTTTCTTCCTTTTAGGAACATTTTAGAGCTGTAATCGCAATACCGCCATACCGTGAAACTGTGATATTTTTTCTTATGGTTATCATACCGCCAGAATCTCATACCGGCCCATGCCTAGTCCATACCTCAGTGTCCTGCTGTCCGTACCTCAGTGTCCCGCTGTCCGTACCTCAGTGTCCCGCTGTCCGTACCTCAGTGTCCCGCTGTCCGTACCTCAGTGTCCCGTTGTCCGTACCTCAGTGTCCCGCTATCTGTACCTCAGTGTCCCGCTGTCCGTACCTCAGTGTCCCGCTGTCCGTACCTCAGTGTCCCGCTGTCCGTACCTCAGTGTCCCGCTGTCCGTACCTCAGTGTCCCGCTGTCCGTACCTCAGTGTCCCGCTGTCCGTACCTCAGTGTCCCGTTGTCCGTACCTCAGTGTCCCGCTGTCCGTACCTCAGTGTCCCGCTGTCCGTACCTCAGTGTCCCGCTGTCCGTACCTCAGTGTCCCGCTGTCCGTACCTCAGTGTCCCGCTGTCCGTACCTCAGTGTCCCGATGTCCGTACCTCAGTGTCCCGCTGTCCGTACCTCCGTGTCCTGCTGTCCGTACCTCAGTGTCCCGTTGTCCGTACCTCAGTGTCCCGTTGTCCGTACCTCAGTGTCCCGATGTCCGTACCTCAGTGTCCTGCTGTCCGTACCTCCGTGTCCTGCTGTCCGTACCTCAGTGTCCCGTTGTCCGTACCTCAGTGTCCTGCTGTGATCATCAGTCTTCTGCTCTTTGTGAATCTTTCAGTCTCTGTATGAAGCCGGTGTGAAGAGGAAGGGAACCGATGTGGCGACTTGGATCTCCATCATGTCTCAGAGGAGCGTTCCCCACCTGCAGAAAGGTGAACACACACATTACACATTACACATATACACTACACACACACACACACACACACACACGACCACACCACACATACACACATATATACACACACTACACACACACACACTACAGATACACACATATACACATACAGATACACACACACTACAGACATACACATACTACACACATACACTACAGACATACAGATACAAACACACACACTACACACAGATACAAACACACACACACACACACTACAGACATACACACTACACACAGATACAAACACACACACACACACTACAGACATACACATACTACAGACATATACACACACACACACTACACACACACTGCACACACACATGCACACACAGACAGATATATACAAACACACACACACACTCTACAGACATACACGCACACACATATAGGCCTACTACAGACATATACACACTACAGACATACACACACTACACACATACACACACTACACACATTAAAGTCCGTGTAAAGTAAGAATAAATGTGTGTTCTGAGTTTGACATACCACAGTAAAGTGTGTTGTTAACCACCCTGCCAAATTTGAATGATTAAAAAAATCGTCAAATATCAACAGTAATCAAGAGAGGAAAGTTAAAATATATAAATAAACATATTTAGGTTTTTTTAAACTCACTTTTTTTTTTTAATCTCTCCCACGATGTTATTCCTCTTTCCTACAGTGTCCATTATAATTACATGCAAATAGAAAATTATTTAGCGACTTCTAGGACAGCCAACAGCTACTTTCCTTACTGAGGAGTTGGCAACACTGAATCAAAGTCACCACCTCTACCGGAAACATGGACGATACGTCTGAGAGCTTTCTGCTGCTAGCTTAGCTGCTAGCTCGGCGGCTAACTCAGCTAACTGGCTAACTGTAGACTGTAGTAGTAGTAGTAGTAGTGCTAACTCAGCTAACTGGCTAACTGTAGACTGTAGTAGTAGTAGTGCTAACTCAGCTAACTGGCTAACTGTAGACTGTAGTAGTAGTAGTGCTAACTCAGCTAACTGGCTAACTGTAGACTGTAGTAGTAGTAGTGCTAACTCAGCTAACTGGCTAACTGTAGACGGTAGTAGTAGTAGTGCTAACTCAGCTAACTGGCTAACTGTAGACTGTAGTAGTAGTAGTGCTAACTCAGCTAGCTGGCAAACTGTAGAGTGTAGTAGTAGTAGTGCTAACTCAGCTAACTGGTTAACTGTAGACTGTAGTAGTAGTAGTGTGTGCTGAATGTATTTATACCTCTACAGCAGCAGGGGCGGGTTTATGCTAATCACCACTAAATCCTGAACACAGAAATCTTGAAATAAAATGTCTTTATTCACTTTACACAGTCTTTAATCACACACACACTTACACACAATACTGCACACACATACAAACCCAGACACACAGAAACATATACTAAACACACATGATTACATTTTATTTTGTAATAAATCTGTTAAAATCCTGTGATATCATGTTGAGCCTCTACTATAATATTATATCAGGACATTAGTTATGTGTTCCTGCTGCTCTGCTCCATGAAGGACAAACGTCTCTCAGCTGACTGTTGACTCTGAGTCTGTTTTGTGTGTCAGTGTTTGACAGATATAAGAGCTACAGTCCGTATGACATGAAGGAGAGCATCAGGAAGGAGGTGAAGGGAGATCTGGAGAAGTCCTTCCTCACTCTGGGTATGTTTAAATAAAAACACAAAGTACAAGTACTTCACAAATGTAAAGGTACTTGTACTTTACTGTAGTATTTCTATGTGATGTCATTATATTGTTATTTAAATATATAACCAGGTGTATTAAATCTGTCTTCTTCTTCTTCTTCTTCACAGTTGAGTGCTTTGAAAACAGGCAGCTGTACTTCGCCAACAGACTCAATGACGCCATGAAGGTAAAACTGTCTCACTGAATATTTGCTCTGCAGACTCCTCCGTCAGTCTGTGTCTCTGTCTCTGTGTGTGTGTCTGCTCTGTGTGTCTGCTCTGCTCTGTCTGCTCTGCCTGTTCTGTGTGTATGCTCTGTCTGCTCTGTGTGTCTGCTCTGCCTGCTCTGTGTGTCTGCTCCGTGTGTCTGCTCTGTCTGCTCTGTGTCTGCTCTGTCTGCTCAGTGTCAGTGTCTTCTCTGTCTGCTCCGTCTGCTCCGTCTGCTCTGTCTGTGTGTCTGCTCCGTCAGTCTGTCTGCTCTCTGTGTGTGTGTGTCTGCTCCGTCTGCTCCGTCTGCTCCGTCTGCTCTGTCTGCTCTGTCTGTGTGTCTGCTCTGTGTGTGTGTGTGTGTCTGCTCCGTCAGTCTGTCAGCTCTCTGTGTGTGTGTGTCTGCTCCGTCAGTCTGTCTGCTCTCTGTGTGTGTGTGTCTGCTCCGTCTGCTCTGTGTGTCTGCTCCGTCTGCTCTGTGCTCGTTTGTCGTCCTCCGTGTTGAAGTATCGTGTGTGTCTCTCTCTCAGAGTAAAGGAGCGAAGGAGAAGGTGGTGACCAGGATCATGGTTTCTCGCTGTGAAGTCGACCTCATGAAGATCAGATCAGAGTTCAAGAAGCATCACAAAAGATCGCTGTACCAGACCATCGCGGTGAGAGAGAGAGAGAGAGAGAGTGTCTGTGTGGGTCAAAGGTCAACAGTTATTCCATCAGTCCTCATCAATCAGCTGCTTCAGTAAAACTAATTATACTAACTAAATATAATAATACATATAATAAATCATAATATCATAATAATATTCTACATACTGTCTGTTGTACTGCACTCTACTCATCACACCACTTTAGTTACACAGTTCTGCAATATTAGTTAAAGTTGACTTTGATCTCTGTTCTATAATTTCTATTTTTATTTCTATTTTGACTTTTTATTTAGTTAATTACCTCTTATTGTTTTAGCTGTTTGTCTCTGAGCTACAATGTTTGTCCCTGGTGATCAATACACAACTTTATTAAGTAGCTGAATTTGAGCTGAAACATAATGACACTAGGCCTGTGTTGACTTCTTCTTCTTCTTCTCCTCCTCCTCCTCCTCCTTCCTTTTCTTCTTCTTCTTCTCCTCCTCCTCCTCCTCCTTCCTTTTTTTCTCCTCCTCCTCCTCCTCCTTCCTTTTCTTCTTCTTCTTCTTCTTCCCATTATTATTATTACTAAAGCTGGTTATCTTTGTGTCTTCCAGGAACACACTAAAGGAGACTACCAGAAGGCTCTTCTCAGTCTGTGCGGAGGAGACGACTGAACCAGCTGATTTCTATCATCACATATAATATTTCACAGTATTGGAGCCTTTTATTGTTTGTTTGTTTCATATAAAAACAGATTGTTTCATATCTGAGCAGCTTCTGTTTCTGAAATAAAGACGTTTCACCTGTTTCCTGTCTGAGTGCAGTTTGATGAAGTGGCCAGCAGGTGGCAGCAGAGACACACTGAATATGAGTTTATTACTGCTGGAAGACTTTCATCCTGTTTACTGATCAAACACCAGATCTTTGTTCCTTCTGATGTCTGATGGATGCAAATATGACTTTATGAGACATGAAATTAAAAGAAAACATCATAATATTCAGAGTGAAATAATAATAATGAGCTAATTTAGAATTTAAAGTGTAAAGAGTTATTTGTCAGTAGAGCAGAACTGATGAATATTGTGTGTAATACAGAGTTAAAATAGATTTCTGTGATAAATAACTTTTACTGTTTTTCAGCTGATTCAAGTTCTGATGTCAAGTTTAATTTTCCTCCAAATAAAAACTAAAACATCTTAAAAACAAATGCTCTGAACAAATCTGACAAAAATCATCTTCACTTCTATTTAAATTAAACTGTCTTCAGGTGGAAATATATGATATATTCTGTCCTTTTTAAAGCGTCGAGCTAATAATTAATAAACAGGTTTGTGTCCATCAGAGCTGCAACAATTAACTGATTAATAGATTAATTAATTAGTCGCCAACTATTTTGTTAATTTTGTTAAATTTATTATTTGGAGTAATTTTTATGAAAAGTCCAAATTATGTGATTTCAGCTTCTTAATGTGAATATTTTCTTTAGTCCTCTGTGACAATAAACTAAATATCTTAAAGTTTATTTTATTAGTTATATTAGAAGTGTTGCTATAGTGACGATAATAAAGGTTTAATCCAGACTGAAAATATCTCAACAAGTATTTTATTCACTCAAGTTCATTTTTCATCCAGTGTTTTAACTGGTTTACATTCCCATCAGCCTCAGATTAACTGATTAACTGATTAACTGATTAATAGATTAATGTTAAATTTATTATTTGGAGTCATTTTTAAGAAAAGTCCAAATTATGTGATTCAGCTTCTTCTCTTTTTTTTTTTTTAGTCCTCTGTGACGATAAACTAAATATCTTTGAGCTGTAATAAGTTTATTTTATCAGTTATTTTAGAAGTGTTGCTATAGTGACGACAATAAAGGTTTGATCCAGACTGAAGTATTTTATTCACTCAAATTCATTTTTCATCCGGTGTTTTAACTGGTTTAAATTCCCATCAGCCTCAGCTTTGCTTCGAGTTTAGTCTGAATTAGTGGAGAAATGAAGTTATCTGAAAAATTACATGAAATATTACTCAGTAAAAAAGTAATTAGTTACTTTAGTTACACAGCACTCAGCTTCAGGCCTCAGTGATGTCGAGCTTTACAGAAATACAACAAAGGACTTATTCTCTTGATATGTGAGAATTATGGTCACTGTCTGAAACCTTGTATGTCCAAAACAAAATACTAAATGTGGAAAATATGAAGTTTCTAACTGACAGCAGAATAAAATAAAAGTTGTTTGGGAGCCTTAATGCTGCCTTTGGTTAGCTACTTTAAAGAATATGTAGTCCAGAGGTGTCAAACTCATCTTCATTCAAGGGCCACATACAGACCAGTTTGATCTCATGTGGGCCGGATCATTAAAAAGATTGAGGGAAGAAAGGAAGGAAGGAAAAAAGAAGGGAAGGAAGGAAAGAAAGACAAAAGGAAGGAAGGAAGGAAGGAAGGAAATAAGAAGGGAAGGAAGGAAAGAAAGCCAAAAGGAAGGAGGGAAGAAAGGTAGGAAGGACAGACAGAAGGAAAGAAGGAAGGAAGGAACGAACGAAGAAAGCAAAAAAAGGAAGGTATAGAGAGGAAGGACAGATGGAAGGAATAACAGAAGGAAGAAAGGAAGGTAGGAACGAAGAAAGGAAAAAAGGAAGGACAGATGGAAGCAAGGAAAAGAAGACAGGAAGGAAAGTGGGCCAGATCAGATCCTCGGCGGGCCGGTTGTGGCCCACGGGCCTCATGTTTGACGCCCCTGGTGTAGAAGAAGACACCTGGGTGTTTAGCGTGGAGGTGCTAACTCAAACTCCACGTACTCCGGTGGTAGTTAAACTCCGTTTGACACAGGTTGCATTTTACTTTTGACTTGTCAACTGAAGCGTCTGGAAGTGTTTTAAAGTTAAACAAGACGTTCAAAAGTCCAGTAGCTCTCTTACTTTCCATCAGCGCGGTAGGTTTACTGCAGGAGGCCACTTCAAAGCATAGCGCTACAGCTAGAGGAGCCGTCTACGGGAGGGAAGGACAGGAGGAAGGAAAGAAGGAAGGTAAGAGAAGACAGATGGAAGGAAGAGAAGACCGGAAGGAAGGAAGGAAGGAAGGAAGGAAGGAAGGAAAAGAAGACAAGGAGGAAGGGAGAAAGAAAGGTAGGAAGGAAGGACGAAAGGAAGGAAAAGGGGGATAAGAAAGAAGAGAAGACCGGAGGGAAGGAAGGAAGGAAGGAAAAGAAGACAAGGAGGAAGGGAGACAGGAAGAAAGGAAGGAAGGTAGGAAGGACGGAAGGAAGGAAAAGAGGAAGAAGGAAACTGGGCCGCGGTAGGTTTACTGCAGGAGGCCACTTCAAAGCATAGCGCTACAGCTAGAGGAGCCGTCTACGGGGGAGTAGAAGGGACAAAAAGGCTTGACACATTAAAATGAGATTAAAAAAACATTAACGCGTTATTGATTGCATTAATCTAATCGCGATTAATGCGTTAATGCTGACAGCCCTACTTCAAACGTTAAACTACAAAATAAAAGTAAACCGATAAAACATGAAATGACGTCAGGTGATGAAATAATGAAATAAAGTCTCTCTTGTATAAATTAAAGCAGCCGTTGATGATGAAATGAAGAAAAACAGATTTTAATATGAAAGTTGGACTCTCTGAGGAAGTTTCTCTGTTTGCTGGATCAAAGTCGGTATTTGATGTGAAAATATTGGTTATTAATTACTTCCCAGTAGATTTCACATAGACACATATTTGTGATGCGTGTTTGTGTTATCTGTGACCAGTAAATTAATTCATATTTGATCATTAGTCTGATTTCCTCCAGGTTGTTTCTGCTTTAATGGTTCGTAGGTTTTGTTTTGTTTGTTTGCTGCTAATTTTTTAATTAAAGATGCTAATTTAACCTCAAGCTACAGCCAGCATTTACATTTCTGAGAGAGGAGGAGGAGGAAGAGGAGGAGGAGGAGGAGGAGGAGGAGGAGGAGGAGGAGGAAGATGAGGTGGAGAAGGAGGGGGAAAAGGAGGAAGAGGAGGAGGAGGAGGAAAAGGAGGAAGAGGAGGAGGAGGATGAGAAGGAGTAAGAGGAGGTAGAGGAGGAGGAGGAAGATGAGGAGGTAGAGGAAGAGGAGGAGGAGGAGAAGGTACATGAGGAGGGAGAGGAGGAGGAGGAGGAGAACCAGGAGGAGGAAGAGGAAGAGGAGGAAAAGGAGGAAGAGGTGGAGGAGGAAGAGGACAAGGGGGACGAGAAGGAGAAGAAGAAGAAGAAGAAGAAGAGCCTTTGAGTTCTTTTTGGTCAGCAGTGGTTTTCTCCTTGGGACTCTGCCATGGAGCCATTTTCAATCAATCAATCAATCTTTATTTGTATAGCGCCAAATCACAACAAAGTCATCTCAAGGCTCTTTCCACATAGAGCAGGTTCTAAACCAAACTCTTCATGTTTTAAATTTAAAGAGACCCAACATTCCCACATGAGACACAGTGGCGAGAAAAAACTCCCTTTTAACAGGAAGAAACCTCAGGCAGAACCAGACTTAGAAGTGGGCGGACATCTGCCTCGACCGGTTGGGGTTGAGAGGAGAGAAAGGAAGGATAGAGGAGAGAGGCACAATGAAAATCAACAATGGAGCCAGATGGTCCAGGACTGGAATCCGTCATCCGGACGTCTACAGGCCCAGATTACCTGTAAGACCATTTTTGCCCAGTCTCTTTCTTATGGTAGAATCTTGAACACTGACCTTAACTGAGGCAAGTGAGGCCTTCAGCTCTTCAGGTCTTGAACATGTTCTTCTGGGTTCTTTTGTGACCTCCTGGATGAGTCGTCGATGCACTCTTGGAGTAATTTCGATAGGCCGCCCACTGCTGGGAAGGTTCGCCACTGTTCTATGTTTTCTCCATTTGTGGATAACGGCTCTCACACTGGTTCGCTGGAGTCCCTGGCTGGCTTTGTAACCCTTTCCAGACTGATAGATGTCAATTACTTTGTTTCTCATCTGCTCTTGGATTACTTTAGATCGCGGCATGATGTTTGGCTTTTTGAGATCTTTTAGCCTACTTCATGTTGTCAGACAGGTTGTATTTAAGTGATTTCTTTATTGTACAAGTCTTGCAGTAATCAGGCCTGGGTGTGTGAAATTGAACTTCCAAAAAATGTGGTTAATCACAGTTAATTCATGATTTGACAAGGGGGGGGGCAGTTACTTTGAGCCAGGTTGATTTGTATAATCTTTAACCATGAGAATGAGATGTGAGGTACCTTTGACTTGAGGAGGAGGAAGAGGAAAAGGAAGAGGAGGAGGAAGAGGAGAAGAAGGAAGAGGAGGAGGAAGAGGACAACGAAGAGGAGGAGGAAGAGGACAACGAAGAGGAGGAGGAAGAGGACAACGAAGAGGAGGAGGAGGTGGAGGAGAAGAGGAGGAGGAAGAGGACAACGAAGAGGAGGAGGAAGAGGACAACGAAGAGGAGGAGGAAGAGGACAACAAAGAGGAGGAGGAGGTGGAGGAGAAGAGGAGGAGGAAGAGGACAACGAAGAGGAGGAGGAAGAGGACAACAAAGAGGAGGAGGAAGAGGACAACAAAGAGGAGGAGGAAGAGGACAACAAAGAGGAGGAGGAAGAGGACAACAAAGAGGAGGAGGAGGTGGAGGAGAAGAGGAGGAGGAAGAAGAGGAGCAGATCAAACCTCAGCTTCCTGTCAATCAACAGCATGGAGAGATATTCAGAGTTATACTGATGGAGAGTGTTATTGTCATATGTTCTTTGATATGATGTAATAAAGTATTAAAAATGAAAAGTAACCTTCATGTGATTTATTTACTGTTCTGTTTATTTATCAAAGACTCTGAATGACAAACACACATCTATAACTAACACGGCCCTTTATCCCAAATAACACTCCCTCCACAGCCAAACTCACTCCGAGTCCAACAGCCTCCTCAAATTTATTATCATTTAGTCGTAATATTGATGAGAACATTAGCCTATTGTGCAGATTTTATGTTTATCATCCAATAAAAGATTAAATATGGTGCAAAGAGAGAAAAGGCCGTTTTGTAAAAGTGAAATTTACGACGGCAGCGATCATAAAGAGGAGAGAGGCTGCCATATTTCTCTCTCTCTCTCTCTCTCTCTCTCTCTCTCTGTCCTCTCCAGATGACGCAAAGCATGCTGGGACGGCACTAAGGGAAGTAGGCGGCGCTGACGACTGACCAATCAGATCGCCTGCTGCTGGACCGCCACTGACAGCCAATCACACAGCTGCATTAAATCTGTGCCAAAAGCAAAGAGCCGCAGTTAAAGCTTGTTTAAAATATCTGAGACTGATGAAGCCACTTATAAATTATAATAAAGTTATTTTCAGTTATTTATTTCTTGTAGAGGGAGCTCCGGTCCTCTGAAATGAAGCCAACCAGGAAGTAACTTAGAGCTGCATTCTATCAAAAGGCCACCAGGGGGCGACCGTCTCTATACAAGTCAATGGAGAATTCACCAACTTCTCACTTGATTTCTAACCTCAGTAAACGTTTTCAAAATGTGTTTATGGTCTCAATCGCTAGTTTAAAGCCTTCTTCAATGCAGTATGATGTTCATTTGGGACATTTTGGCCTCCCTGATTTTATATGTGACGATAAAGCAGGGTATGCATTAGGGCGTGGCTACGTCCTGATTGACAGGTTGATTGACCAATGTCCTCGAGATCCAGCCCTCGTAACCATAGCAACCTCCTCGCTCCGCCGTTGGCTCTGCTTTTGTCTCTCCATTGAACCTGCTGTCACTTCAACTTGACCCAAAGCAGCTGAAACTGATTCATGATCACTTTGTTTGAGCCGTTTACTTTACATATAAATAACAAAAAGAGTCTTAAAGTCTGTGTAAAGTAAGAATAAATATGTGTTCTGAGTTTGATATACCACAGAAAAGTGTGTTGTTAACCACCCTGCCAAATTTGCATGTTTAAAAAATATATGCCAAATATATGAAATTAGGCTTCAAAGTTGTGTAAAAATCAGCCTCTTTCTCTGCTACCAAACGATGTGGGCGTGGCCTCCGAGTCTGCTGAAGCCCCGCCCCCTACCAAGTGTCACCTGTCAATCAAAGTCACCACCTCTACCAGAAACATGGACGCTAAGTCTGAGAGCTTTCTGCTGCTAGCTTGGTGGCTAGCTCGGCGGCTAACTCAGCTAACTGGCTAACTGTAGACTGTAATAGTAGTAG
>NC_070578.1:41819402-41869402 GCF_027409825.1 Scomber japonicus | reverse complement strand
TCATGAATCATGTAAACAGCTGATTTCACCACTGAAACCATTCAGAGGCTTTTCAGCTCAAATCCAGGCGTCATGAATTATGATGAGCGTGCACACCAGGCCTCCACGTGCACGCTCTCCACCACCCCCCCCCCCCCATCCCAACCGATCTGTAGAAATGTACAATTAAGAAGCGGGCCACTAATTAAGCGCAGAGATCAAGCGTGTGTGTGTGTGTGTGTGTGTGTGTGTTCGCCCTGAAGGAGGTTTTTTTCTCCACCGGGCTTTTTGATCAAAGCGACGCCCAAAGGACCGAGCCCCCATGACGGCACATTTCCTCTGGCTAAACGCAGATTAGCCCCCCCCCCCGTTCCCCCACTTCTTCCCATCGCCTCCTGTTACAAAAGACAAATCTGTGTTTTTTTTTGCAGGAATCTAAAAACTGACAGCAGCAGATAACACAACAAATATTTCCTGCTGAACAGAATCCATGAAAGCCGGCGCTTGTTGAATCATCATTAAACACGTGAAGAAGAAAAAAGCAGCGAGTAGAAAAAACACTTGTTTATGTTTATGAGCCGCAAAATCAAGACAAAACATTCTCTCTCTCTCTCTCTCTCTCTCTCTCTCTCTCTCTCTGCCGCCTTTCATTCTGCTCTGCAAAAAAAAAAAAGAAAGAGGAATGCAAATGAAGCCAGACGCTGGAACTTTAAAATTTTTATTTATGCCCTCCTACTGAGTTGCACATGTTTAATCTTGCCTTCTTCTTTCTTTTCTTTTCTTTTCTTTTTTTTTTTTTTTTGCTCCTGCTCTCATTCTTGGGGAATATGCAAAGTTTATCAGGGCCTGCATCCTGACTTTCATGTCAGGCCTTGGCGGCTTCTTGACGGAGACGCAGACAGACGCTTGAGAAGAGAGATTGAGGAGTCAGGTAGAAGCAGAGTTAGCCTGCAGCGCTAACTGAGCGAGGTGAAGCCCGCGTCTGCTAATCCTCCCTGACGTTCTCCTGATGCCAGCCCTTCATTAGAAATATTTTTAAAGGGGCTCCGACCTTCTGCGGGGCCCCGTCCGGGACCGCAGCGCTGCGTGCACGAGCCTTTGATTCCCCGTCATAATGACAGCAAGCCGCTTGACAGCTCCTCATCACTTGCCTCTTGTAGTCTTTTGTGGGAAGTTTTGCAACAATTAGCATAAATATTTCATGTGCTTCCGCCCCGCGTCGTCCCCGCTGCTGCTGAGACAGCCTGCCGCGTCCCACAGATGTCACCCAGCGCTGCCAGAAAACGACAAACCTTTGTAAAGTGTACTTTTCTCCCCATTAACATACAAAGATGATGCAAGAGAGGCAAACAGCCAAACATATGTACCCTTTGTGGAATCTTTTATTGAACATATTTGGGAGAAGCCTGGGTGAGTTGAGGCCTTGCTCGTATGCTAATCTCCCCTCCGCGCTCGCATGCATTTATGAGATATACTTGTACACATTATTTATTTCGCACCAACTTATTTACATTCTAGATGGAAAGTCGTCCGCTGGAAGTTTACCGAAGGGATCGTCGCTCCCCTGCCGAGCTGCCGCAGTGACAAGTGGGAGAGAGTCAAGAAACTTTCAGGTAAAGTAGTGCAGCAGCAGCAGCAGCAGCAGCGGCGTCTTCCACATGAAGTTTCATCTCAGTCGAATGTTTCACTCTGCAGATAATGAAGGCAGGAACATTAGAAGAGGGCTCGCAGTACAACGCCAATTAATGTGTCTGCTGGCGCCTGCAGTCATCCAGCAGCAAAATTAAATATATACTTACATCTGATTTCAAAGGATTGTCAGCTCCTCTCACTGTGGAAGACTTTACTTAAGCTGGAGGAAGAGCATCATTAAAATTAAAAGTGAAACCGAAGGGAAGCAGAGAAAAATTTCACCACTTTCCCGCCTTCGGCTGCAGCTCAGCACTTCAAAACAAACTGGATCCAGAGCCGCAGTCGAAACGCCGCTCCTTCATTATTTGATGTTGTTTGTTGGCGGCGAGCTGATTAGCTGCCGATGAAAGATGCAGATTAAACACAGAGAGACACGACGAGCCAAAACACCAACACACTGTTAACATGTAAGATAGCAGATAATATATATACATAATTATTATAAGAGAGACAGATAGATGATGCTGAATCAGATCAGAGGAGAAACAGACTGGAAATATGAACCATATGTAGCCGATAGTGATGATTTTACCCGTTTTTAATGAAAATAAAGCTGATAACGTAATGTATGTTCCTTCAGTTTAATAATAAAACCTGTCTTTCAAATATTTTAATGGATGAAAAATAAGAGGGAATGTCCTGCAGCAAAGGTCTCTGGCCGGATTCGAACCAGGGACGCTGCAGTTATGTTTCATGCACTTCCACCATTCGGCCACCAGGGGGCTCCACGTAATGATATCTGGACTGGTGGCATAGCAACCACATGTTTTCGGGTCATCTGTCCGATAGCAGATATTATATATAATTATAATAAGAGAGACAGATATGTGATGCTGGATCAGTTCAGAGGAGCAACAGACTAGAAATATGAACCAAAAGACGACATGTAGCCGATAATAAGCTCATAACGTGATAATTTTGCCCGTTTTTAATGAAAATAAAGCCGATAATAACGGAGTGTGTTATATTCCTTCAGTTTAATAATAAAACCTGGCTTTTAAATATTTTCATAGATGAAAAATAAGAGGGGAATGTCCTGCAGCAAAGGTCTCTGGCCAGATTCGAACCAGGGACGCTGCAATTATGTTTCATGCACTTCCACCACTCGGCCACCAGGGGGCTCCACATAGCTCACACAGAACAAACAGACTGTTTTCGGGTTGTCTGTCCGTCTCGTTAGCGATAGTTCATAATACTGTAGTACTTTTACTGTAATACTGCATACTACATCACTATAATACTGCAGTACTTTTACTGTAATACTGCATACTACATCACTATAATACTGCAGTACTTTTACTGTAATACTGCATACTACATCACTATAATACGACAGTACTTTTACTGTAATACTGCATACTACATCACTATAAGACTGCAGTACTTTTACTGTAATACTGCATACTACATCACTATAATACTGCAGTACTTTTACTGTAATACTGCATACTACATCACTATAATACTGCAGTACTTTTACTGTAATACTGCATACTACATCACTATAATACTGCAGTACTTTTACTGTAATACTGCATACTACATCACTATAATACTGCAGTACTTTTACTGTAATACTACATACTACATCACTATAATACTGCAGTACTTTTACTGTAATACTGCATACTATATCACTATAATACTGCAGTACTTTTACTGTAATACTGCATACTACATCACTATAATACTGCAGTACTTTTACTGTAATACTACATACTACATCACTATAATACTGCATTACTTTTACTGTAATACTACATACTACATCACTATAATACTGCAGTACTTTTACAGTTATGTTTCATGCACTTCCACCACTCGGCCACCAGGGGGCTCCACTTAGCACCAAATGATCCTGCAGTGATATCTGGGCTGGAGGCATTATGTTTTCGGGTTGTCTGTCCGTCTCGTTAGCGATATCTCAGCAACACCTCGACAGAACGGCTCAACAATGAACTGGTTAGATTTCGGTGGCCAAAGGTCAAAGGTCAAAGGCCTCTGTGACATCACGACGCTTCGCCCCACTCAAGCTAACAAGATATTTCAGCAACGCTTTGATGTAATTACTTCAAATCTGAGGGGGGGGGGGGGGGGGTGGGCAACAACACGCTAATACCTGCACCTTTTATATATGAAGTTCTTTATTTTGGTCCAGTCACCCAGCATGTGTTCAACATGACTGAGTGGAGGAGCTATGTAAGAGATGAAGGTTTAGAGGATGACGATGTCGCTGTGATCATGTTTTAGTTTGTTTATCTTGAGTTAAATCAGTTAAATCTGATTGTTTTTATTCTGTGACTCATTAAAGGTTATAACATCTGCAGCTTCAACCAATCAGTGCTCAGAGATGTTTTCACTTAAACTAATATTATATTCATATTAAATCCACCTTCACATTATAGACTGACACAAACCAGCTACCAGCCTTCAGGTCTATTAAACCTGAAGGCCTGGGACTGATATGTTACCATGACGACGTGCTTCATCTTCATCATCTTCCTCCTCCTTCCTCTCTCACTTTGAATCATTGTTTTACTGCATTTTAACTTTAATTATGTAAATATATTCACTAGTATATTTCATTCCCATTAGCCTCCATATGTGTGTTGCTGTTTTGGTATCTCTACTAAGGGATCTGAGGACGTCTTCTACCTCTGTCGTCTTATCATATAAACATCTGTATTAACGTTGTCTTATTGAACAAAGAGTGACGTCTCCTCCTGTGTTTTTCTCTCTAAATCACCTCTTCCTCCTTCCTTCCTCCTTTCTTCCTTCTTTCCTCTGAATCAAACCTGCTTCATCTGTCACTGAACTTCTTAACAAAGCCGTCATGTAAATGGACTCAGTCAGCTGTGTCCTCCATCTCTGATCCTCCTCTCTAATACATATATCATCACCATAATAACCCTCAGCTGCCCACCCCCCCCCACCACCACCTCTCGCTGGGTGACCACGGCAACCCACCCCCAACCTTCAGACACCTACAATATTCCCATCAACTTGTTTTTATTCTCATTTTCATCAGACTAACAGAAACGTTATATTTTATGTTTTTCATCGTCTGAGCTTCGACTGACTGTTAATGTCATCTTCCTGCTGATATTCACACAGAAGCAGTGGATGGACACAAACAGACATTTTCTTCTAAACACATTAAATAGGTCATAAATGTATTTCTAAAAAAGGTGTAAAAAGCATTTTAATCATTTAGATTTGAATTGTGGAGCTAGGATTAGCATAAACCCGCCCCTGCTGCTGTAGAGGTATAAATACATTCAGCACACACTACTACTACTACAGTCTACAGTTAGCCAGTTAGCTGAGTTAGCACTACTACTACTACAGTCTACAGTTAGCCAGTTAGCTGAGTTAGCACTACTACTACTACAGTCTACAGTTAGCCAGTTAGCTGAGTTAGCACTACTACTACTACAGTCTACAGTTAGCCAGTTAGCTGAGTTAGCACTACTACTACTACAGTCTACAGTTAGCCAGTTAGCTGAGTTAGCACTACTACTACTACAGTCTACAGTTAGCCGGTTAGCTGAGTTAGCACTACTACTACTACAGTCTACAGTTAGCCAGTTAGCTGAGTTAGCACTACTACTACTACAGTCTACAGTTAGCCAGTTAGCTGAGTTAGCCACAGAGCTAGCAGTTGAGCTAGCCGCCGAGCTAGCAGCTAAGCTAGCAGCAGAAAGCCCTCAGACGTAGCGTCCATGTTTATGGTAGAGGTGGTGACTTTGATTGACAGGTGACACTTGGTAGGGGGCGGGGCTTCAGCGGACTCGGAGGCCACGCCCCCAGTGTTTGGGAGCAGAGAAAGAGGCTGATTTTTACACAACTTTGAAGCCTAATTTCATATATTTGGTGATTTTTTTAATCATTCAAATTTGGCAGGGTGGTTAACAACACACTTTTCTGTGGTATGTCAAACTCAGAATACATATTTATTCTGACTTTACAGACTTTAATGTGAGAACTGAAGACCTTCCTTCAGTCGTCTAAATAAACTCGTATTCCTGAAATGGGACAAAAAAAATTTTAGTCTTCAGATGCTTTTTTTTTAGGAAATTGAGCCCAGCTTCGATGTGAAAGTCAAATTTATCCACATATTAGACTTTTTATTATACATTTATACATATAGAGCCATTTATTAGTGTGGTAAAGTTTGAGATATTGTCCTATATTTCAACTTATTCTGTGTCATATTTATATTTATATATCATCTGTTTGGACTCTCGCTGCCTCAAATGACCTGATGAACGAATAAAACGTGTGAAACTGAAGTGAAAAAACAAAGAGAAAGACAGATAAGTTGAGTGAGGATGTAAATAACAGGCTAGAAGTGTTTTGTGGGGTTTTTGTGGATGTTTTAATGTCTCGTCCTGCTGAGAGTCTCCATCTCATCCCCGCTCCGCTCAGCCCGAGCCCAGCCTCAGTGACTTATTATTACATCCTGTGAATATGCAAATTGAAGCTCCTGGACGGTGTGTGTTTTTGATGGAAGAATACAAATCACCGCAGACATGACACTTTTTTAATTTTCCTGATGAATGTAATGCTTCAGAAAGAGGAAGGATTGATGACGGGGCGTAATGAACTCTTTAGCACGGAGACACTCGGAGGCTTTTCATTACGCCGAGACGCTCGTCCACAAATCTGTCTCTTCCTGCTCATCGCTGCGAGCCGAGCCGATCCAGCAGAGGAGGGAGGAGGGAGGAAGGAAAGAAAGGGGGAAGGAAGGAAGGAAAGAAAGGGGGAAGGAAGGAAGGAAAGGAAAGAAAGGGGTAAGGAAAGAAGGGAGGAAGAAGGAAGGAAAGGAGGAGGCTTTTCATTACGCCGAGCCGATCCAGCAGAGACGGAAGGAGGGAGGAAAGAAGGAAGGAAAGAAAGGGGGAAGGAAGGAAGGAAAGAAGGAGCAAGGAGGAAAGGAGGAAGAAGGAAGGAAAGAAGGAAGGAAGGGAGGGAGGAAGGAAGGAAGGGAGGAAGAAGGAAGGAAAGGAGGAGGGAAGGAAGGAAGGAAGGAAAGAAGGAAGGAAGGGAGGGAGGAAGGAAGGAAGGGAGGAGGAAGGAAGGAAGGAAGGAAGGGAGGAAGGAATGAAGGAAGGAAGGAAGGAAAGGAGGAAGAAGGAAGAGATGACTGTCGATGCTTTCACTAAATATTGACACTATGACATTTTTGATAAGTTCAGAAAATGATAAACTTTACTGTAATGAAGCTTGTGATATTACGATATTCAAAATCTAAGTCTAAGTCTCTAAATCTAATCTCGATATCTAGTCTCATATCACGATATATAGCTCAGCTCTGCTACAAAATATTATATTCTCCCCTCGAGTTAAAGAAAGAGTCAGTGATTCTGGACAAAGATCGTTTAATACACTTCTACGTGGAGCCCCCTGGTGGCCGAGTGGTGAAAGTGCAGGTCACATAACTGCAGCGTCCCTGGTTTGAATCCAGTTAATCCTAACTTTATCTGCAGGTCATTTCTCTCTCTCTCTCTCTCTCTCTCTCTCTCTCTCTCTCTCTCTCTCTCTCTCCCTCTGTCTCTTTCTCTCTCTCTCTCTCTCTCTCTCTCTCTCTCTCTCTCTCTCTCTCTCTCTCTCTCTCTCTCTCTCTCTGCAGTTATTGTGAAAACCATAAAATTGTAAAACACAACAAACTATTGATCAATAATATCAGTGATGATTCATTGATTATCAGGAATCCTGCAGACGATGGGAAACTTTCAGTTGGCCTTTGTGTGTGTGTGTGTGTGTGTGTGTGTGTGTGTGTGCGCGTGTGTCTGTGTGTCTGTGTCTGTCTGTGCCTGTGTGTGTGTGTGTGTGTGTGTGTGTGTGAACAGAGTAATGGCCTCCATTCATTATGAGGCCAGTTGATTTTCATTTACTCTCTCGGCTTCGACAATTAAAGGAGCAGCTGAGGAAGTGATGGAGGAACCGGGACGCCCAGAGGTCACCCGGCACTTTAAGTGATAAATTAAATACTATTATCCAGGAGACACACACACACACACACACTCACACACACACACACACACACACACACACACAGGACCAGTCACAACACTTAGAGCTCAGCACCATTAAAATGATTCTCAGGCTTAAAAACATGAAAGGAATGAGACGTTATGTTTTATATATTTATTATATTAGTTTATTATTTATATTTAACTCATTTACATTATGACATCATTTCCTCTGAGGTTCATTTCAACGTATTTAAAGGATCATTCTGTATTTATCTAAAGTCTGATATATTTTATTCCTCTGTTGTTGTTTAAAACTGATTAAAACACGTTTGATATCTTCCTCCTCATGTTTCTACGGTAGCCCAGAAAGGACACTCCAAACAGAGAGGACCTTTATTTTGTTTTGTTTTATTAGGGCTGTCAGCGTTAATGCATTAATCGCAATTAGATTAATGCAATCCATAACGCGTACATTTTTTAAAATCTCATTTTAATATTGCAAGCCTTTTTGTCCCTTCTCCTCCCCCGTAGACGGCTCCTCTAGCTGTAGCGCTATGCTTTGAAGTGGCCTCCTGCAGTAAACCTACCGCGCTGATGGAAAGTAAGAGAGCTACTGGACTTTTGAACGGCTTGTTTAACTTTAAAACACTTCCAGACGCTTCAGTTGACAAGTCAAAAGTAAAATGCAACCTGTGTCAAACGGAGTTTAACTACCACCGGAGTACGTGGAGTTTGAGTTAGCACCTCCACGCTAAACACCCAGGTGCAGCCAAGCCAGCCTCAGCTCCACCAAAGGACCATTTTGGAGTGTGGGAGTCGCAGCAGAGCCGTGATTGATTCCCAGTTAAGACACTCTGGTAAGAAATGCTTTACATTATGGGCTTAAAACTGCCTTCAAATGGAAAATAACAGGATGCTATTCAAAATGCGATTAAAAAAAAATATCGTTTGACAGCCCTAATTTTTTTACAACGTTTCGTGACCACCGTACGTTCTCCTTCTCTGTGTGTCTCTCAGTGTCTCTGTTTGTCTCTCAGTGTCTCTGTGTGTCTCTCAGTGTCTCTGTGTGTCTCTGTGTGTCTCTCAGTGTCTCTGTGTGTCTCTGTGTGTCTCTCAGTGTCTCTGAGTGTCTCTCAGTGTCTCTCAGTGTCTCTGAGTGTCTCTGAGTGTCTCTCAGTGTCTCTGAGTGTCTCTGAGTGTCTCTCAGTGTCTCTCTGTGTCTCTCAGTGTCTCTGTGTGTCTCTCAGTGTCTCTCAGTGTCTCTCAGTGTCTCTGAGTGTCTCTCAGTGTCTCTCTGTGTCTCTCAGTGTCTCTGTGTGTCTCTCAGTGTCTCTGTGTGTCTCTGTGTGCCTCTGTGTGCCTCTCAGTGTCTCTGTGTGTCTCTCAGTGTCTCTCAGTGTCTCTCAGTGTCTCTGTGTGTCTCTCAGTGTCTCTCAGTGTCTCTGAGTGTCTCTGAGTGTCTCTGTATGTCTCTTTGTGTCTCTCAGTAAGAGACAGACACCCGGACGATGAGCGGCTCCTCGTCCAACAACAAAAACACATATTAGCATTAGAGAGCAAACTAACATATTAGTGTGCAGTTGATCTGACGGGACGGGCGTCTGGGAGACATCCGTCTTCCTGCGGGGGACAAACACAATTACAGCCGAGCAATAACAGAGAGCAGAGGAGGAGAGGAGAGAAAAAAAGAAAAAGTCCTGACCTCTGCATCTCTCCTCCGTCTAAATGTTTGATGTCTCATTGAATTAGTCTCACAGTGTGAAAGACAAAGCTAATGGAAATGAGGCAGAGACAGCCATACTGCTGATTGGCTCTCATATAATTAGAATAATATCACGTCCGGCGTTAATAACAAGGAAAGGAAATAAATAACAGCAGCAGTTAATAGTCGGCTGCGTTTTAAATATGCCGAGGCCAGCGCTTCTTCCTGTTTACTCATGGGCTGCTGATCGTCTGAATATTGATGCAGCGGAGCGACGGGCGGTGAAGGATCCTCCGCCCGGCCGCCACGCTGCTGCCACGCCGCTGCTGCTGCTGCTTCATCCTGATTATTCATCTTGATAAATACATAAGGACGGACTAAATTATGGCTGTTTTTCAAGCCGGCGCTGGTTGGTCCTGATGAATGAGGAGCCAGTCTCACACTTTATGAGACTCTCTGAGTTTATTTTCTGTGTCCACAAATATTCATTTAACTCCTGACAGGAAGTGAAATGATGTTTTGTTTTTTTTTGGTCCGTCGACGGCTTTATGGTGTTTTGTTTTTTTTATCACAGAGAGAAATTATTTTATTATTATGGTTTTTATTTGTAGGAAATGAACAGGAAATGACAGGAAGTAGAAAATAAAAGTTTGTGATTGTTTCTAAATGTTTGAATCGAATCACAGTGAAGCTGCTTTAAATCCACATTTATCAGACTGGAGGGTCAAAGGTCAAAGGTCAGAGTTTGACATGAACGTCTAACAGGATGAAATAATGAAGTGATGACAGTTTAAATCCAAACAGGTCAAAGGTCAAGTTGACTGTGACATCATGATGTTAACCTTCCTGTCGTCAAATTGACCCCTGTCTGTTTTGACTGTTCCTTCTTTCCTTCCATCTGTCCTTCCTCCCTCCTTCTCTCTTTCCTCCCTTCCTTCTTCATCCCCCTTTCTTCCTTCATTCTTTCTTTCCTTCCTTCCTCCCTCCCTTCTTCTTTGTTGTACCTTTCCTTCCTCCCTTCTTTCTTTCTTTCCTTCCCTCCTTCCTTCCTTCCTTCCTTCCTCCTTTCCTCCTTCTGTTTCTTTCCTGCCTTCCTTCTGTCCTCCCTCCCTCCCTCCTTCTTTCCTCCGTCCTTCCATCCTTCCTTTCCTTCCTTCTTCCTCCATCCTTTCCTTCCTTCTTTCTTTCTTTCCTTCCCTCCTTCCTTCCTCCCTTCCTCCTTCTCTGTTTCTTTCCTCCGTCCTTCCTTTCCTTCATCCTTCTCCCTCCCTCTCTCCTTCCTTCCTCCCTCCTTTCCTTCCTTCTTCCTACCTCCTTCCTTCCTCCCTCCCTCCTTCCTTCTTCCTTCCTTCCTCCCTCCCTTCTTTCCGTCCGTCCTTCCTTCCTTCCTTCCTACCTTCCTCCCTTCACACACTGTAGTCATGTATATATTTATTTATTATTTGGGAAGTTTTGTTTTAACATCAGCTTTTCCTCAGTCTTGATTTTTGATGCTCATCTTTCCCTGATGTTAGACATCAACCTGTTTTCTTAGTTTCCTATTTCAGTCTCGTTTGCTCTTCCTGTTTCCTGTAACTTCAGTCAGCTGATAAACAAACTTAAACACATTTAAACCTTCAGATGAGTTTTTTTTTATCGTGTTGATTTGACTCGATGTCATCCTCAAACTAAACTCTTCTTCTCCTTCTGCACACACACCATCCTTCACCTCCACTCAGAGCCGATGTGAGGAGCACGGAGCGTATAAAACCAGCGAGGGGGAAACTCATTAATGTCACATCCTGCTACGATCCGCCAACAACAACACGACCTGCTGACTTCACCTGCTGGAGAGCAAACAGGCACTGATGCATTCTGGGTAAAAACACAGAGAGGGGACGTGAACATCCACAGCAGTACAAATATTATCTGATGGCGTCGGGACTGATGGAGGCCTGATGGTGGACTGATAAAGGACTGATGGAGGCCTGATGGTGGACTGATGGAGGACTGATGGAGGAGTGATGGAGGCCTGATGGAGGACTGATGGAGGCCTGATGGGGGCCTGATAGAGGACTGATGGGGGACTGATGGAGGCCTGATGGGGGCCTGATAGAGGACTGATGGGGGACTGATGGAGGCCTGATAGAGGACTGAAGGAGGACTGATGGAGGACTGATGGAGGACTGATAGAAGACTGATAGAAGACTGATGGAGGACTGATGGAGGACTGATGGAGGCCTGATGGAGGCCTGATAGAGGACTGATGGAGGCCTGATGGAGGACTGATAGAGGCCTGATGGAGGACTGATGGAAGCCTGATGGAGGCCTGATGGAGGACTGACAGAGGACTGATGGAGAACTGATGGAGGACTGATGCAGGACTGATGGAGGCCTGATGGAGGACTGATAGAGGACTGACAGAGGCCTGATGGAGGACTGATGGAGGACCGGGCCGGGTGCACCAGGTCTGAGACTCCATTACTGTAAATCTACCTCCTGCTCTGCTGATCTAATGCACATTTGAACCAATCAGCAGCGTGCATTCTGATCACAGTGTAATGGATTATGAAGAGCGAAGGTTGGCGTGGAAACGACCGGCTGAGATACAACCGCCGTCACCGCCAGCAACAGAGAGCGTCCAGAGCGAGAGGCGAGATAATAACTGCGCTGTGATTCTGGTCTGCAGGATTAATGGGGACCTGGGCGGTGATGGAGGCGGCCGCTCGATGACTTCCTGTTAATAATGATGTCGGTGAACGTTGAGGAAGCAGCAGATCTTGAATTGTTCCGCTCGGGAGTCGGCGGCGGCTGCATTAACCCCTCCCTGCTCAGAGCGCCGTTAGAGACGACCTGGTGGGATTAAAGAAGCGCTCATCACAGGAAACACACACTCAAGCCTCAGCTCTGTGTGTGTGTGTGTGTGTGTGTGTGTGTGTGTGTGTGTGTGTGTTAGAACAGATCTCCTCTCTGAAAAAGTCTTATTTGATGCAGGAAGGTTATCAGACTCTACACTGTAAGAAATTAAATGTTAAATCAAATATCGACTCATTATTAGACTTTGAAGAGTTTAGTTTGGTCAAAATACAAAAGAAGAAACTAACAAATGTCTCAATGGGAGCAGAAACATCGTGACACCGACCAAACAATTCAGATTTTTATTCACAAATAATAGAAAAACTAAACTATGAGAGTCAGGAGGCTAAAAAGAACCAGACCAGCAGCAGACTGTAGGACTCAGACCTTTAACCTTAAACTATAAGATCATGCATTAATCTAAAGGAAGTGGAGACTACCAGGCCTCCGTCCTCAAAAAGAACAAAATGAAACAAAAGTGTGTGTGATTATTTTTTAACCAAATGCCGTCGTGTTGCTCTTAATTATAAAGTCATTTTAACACTTTGATGATAACCCTTCATCAGGTCCAAAAGTTCCAAAATAAAAGTTATATCAATCAAAACATCACCTGGACATCATCACTGAGTTCTTCAGCAACATTAAAATAAATTAAAATATGTATTTACTGTCATTTTTAGCTTTTCTGATAATATTAATGTACATTTATACATTTATATATCCAACATTAACAGATAACATCACAGCAAAACCTGCAACATGAACACACCAAGTTTTATTGTGAAAAAGTCAAAAAGCCTTTTTTAACCCTCCTGTTGTGCTCCCGGGTCAAATTGACCCATCTGTTTTGACTCTTCCTTCCTTCCTTCCTTCCTTCCTTCCTTCCCTCCTTTCCTTCCCTTCCCTCCTTTCTTCCTTCCCTCCTTCTTTCCTTCCCTCCTTCTTTCCTTCTTTCCTCCTTTCCTTCCATCCCTTCTTCCCTCCTTTCCTTCCTTCCTTCCTCCTTTCCTTACTTCCCTTCTTCCCTCCTTTCCTTCCTTCTTTCCTCTGTCCTTCTTTCCTCCCTTCCTCGTTCCTTCTTTACTACCTCCCTCCTACCTTCCTTGATTCTTTCTCTCCTCCCTCCTTTCCTTCCTTCCTTCCTCCTTCCTTCTTCCTTCCTTCCATCTTTCCTTCCTTCCTTCCTTCCTTCTTTCCTCCCTTCCTCTTTTCCTTTCTCCCTCCCTTCCTCGTTCCTTCTTTACTACCTCCCTCCTACCTTCCTTGATTCTTTCCTTCTTTCCTTCCTTCCTCCTTTCCTTCCTTCCTTCATCTCCCTTTCTTCCTTCCCTCCTTCCTCCCTCCCTCCCTCCCTCCCTCCTTTCCTTCCTTCTTCCTTCTTCCTCCCTTCCTTGACTCGAACACAACAGGAGGGTTAACAGACGTTTGCACATATTTGATCAACTTCTCTCAAATAATGAACAATAACGAATCTCAGCTCTGGTTCAGTGTTTGATGAATGTTGAGACGATGACAAACATCCGCCTCAACAGAAACCTTCAGACACGTTTATACATGTTTGATTTTCATTGTCAATATAAAAATGTTTAATTTAATCTTTAACTGGTAGAGTTCAGACATCCTCTAACATCTTCTACCATTACAGGTATTTAACAGTTTAATTTTATCTCATTAATAAGAAATCATCTTCTTCAAGCTTCTTTTCAGAGTCACAGAGCATGAACTACACCTCCGGTCACCAAACTACCAAAATACCAGTAAATAGCCAAATATGTGTGATATGTTCAGCTCTGCTTAAAGGCCAAAGTCTCAGTGAATCATGTGACTACAGGAATTAATGAAGCTCGTTAAAATAAAAGCTCAAATATAAAAATATAAAAGTGGAGCAGGATGTTTTCAGCTGCTTGTGTTCAGAATGAAAACAAGAGAAAGAACAGGCGGTGTTTTCATTTCCAAGAACTACAAGAGAATCAGAGATTAAAGAGATAAAACTTTAGGCTTTTATGTCTTAAACACTTTGCTAATTAGCAGCTCAGCAGCAGCAGCGGTGGTGGTGGAGGAGGAGATGGAGGAGGAGGAGACGGAGGAGGAGGAGGAGGTGAAGGAGGGAAGAATACATTTTGTTAAATGGAGTCAGAATAAAAAAGCAGGAGTGAATGAACGAGCCCCCGGGGAACGGCGGGCGCTTCATTACATGTCGATGGAAATGATGCAAGCAGCTGCTCAGACTGCACATTACACAGAACACTGTAAAAAATCACTCTTCATTTAAGAGTTAAATCAGGTTCAGTCATCAGCGGAGCCATAAAGAGTCTCTACTGGGACATAAAGCATGCTCACAACAGCAGACATACTGATGTTAACACCACTGATACAGAGAGAGAGATGCATTATGGGTTGTTTTTAGCCTTTATGTTGCTACGCTAGTGAGTTTCCTCACATGGTTTAGAGGAAATAAACATTTTAAATCAACTGCTGTCCTCCATAATTACCTCTAACCATCTCCTCCTTCATTAACATATCCAGAATGTGTGAATCGGTAAATATTGTAGGTTGCTATAGATACAGGTTGTGCTATGGTAGCTATAGATACAGGTTGTGCTATGGTTGCTATAGATACAGGTTGTGCTATGGTTGCTATAGATACAGGTTGTGCTATGGTTGCTATAGATACAGGTTGTGCTATGGTTGCTATAGATACAGGCTGTGCTATGGTTGCTATAGATACAGGTTGTGCTATGGTTGCTATAGATGCAGGTTGTGCTATGGTTGCTATAGATACAGGTTGTTCTATGGTTGCTATAGATACAGGTTGTGCTATGGTTGCTATAGATGCAGGTTGTGCTATGGTTGCTATAGATACAGGTTGTGCTATGGTTGCTATAGATACAGGTTGTGCTATGGTTGCTATAGATACAGGTTGTTCTATGGTTGCTATAGATACAGGTTGTGCTATGGTTGCTATAGATACAGATTGTGCTATGGTTGCTATAGATACAGGTTGTGTCATGGTTGCTATAGATACAGGTTGTGTTATGGTTGCTATAGATACAGGTTGTGTTATGGTTGCTATAGTTACAGGTTGTACATGAACAGAATGAGTCTCTAACATGTTTTTAATAAAGGTTTAGAACCAGTGAGGTGTGAATGAGTCTGTAGAGGCTGTAAAACACCACATTTAGACTCAATGAGGAAATAAATCCATGTTTTATGTTGTCATGGCAACAAAGAGGAAAAGCAAATACTTGATTTTTTAAATAGCACTTTTTTGGTGTGACCTATAATGAGTTAATCATAATGGAATGAGTTGATTTGGCTGTAACAGTACGATGATATATATATTTTTTACAGCGCTCCTCTGCTCTCCACTTAGACGCAGTGTGAGAGTCGGAGTCGAGGCCTCCTGATGACTCCGAACGCCTCGCTCGGCTCCGAATAACAGCAGCAGCAGAAGAAGAAGAAGTAGAAGAAGAAGTATGACATGTTTAATTCATGAGGCGTTCACGTCCCTCAAGTTAATTCCTCCGCGGGCCGTGTTTATTTCTGCTTTGTACTTTTGTTTAAAGCCAGTTGTTGACAACTCTTGAACATGTCAAACTATCACCGCTAATAATTGCTTAAGGAGCTGGAACTTTCTGCAAATGTTGGTTCCAGCACAAAACACTCCTCCTCCTCCTCCTCCTCCTCCTCTTCCTCGCTCGCTCTCGCTGCTCCTGAAAGTCTCTCAGATGAATTTTTGATTTTTTCCTCTTCATCGCCCGACTCTCAGCAAAAAGATTCCCTCTGTAATTCAAAGCGATGGCTGCGAGAGAGAGAATAAAAAAGAATAATGTAGCGCCGCCGCTGCCGCTTCTTGTTCTTCCGAGATTCATGTTCGGTGGGAAAAAAAACTGTCAAGTGCTGCTCTTTTTCTTTCTTTTTTGATTAGTTCAGTTTCTTTTCTCGGTCTCGGGCTTTTTGTTCTTGACCCAGGAATCCTAAAGAGGCTCCTTCTTCTTCTGTGGTGGAGTTGGGAATAATAATGTTATGCTGAGGAAGATGAATCGGTACAAGCGGCGGCCCCGCGGCGGTATACACCTCTCTCTTTGGGTCAATGCCATTTCTCTTCAGATCGCGACGCCGCCACTCAACTGGAGCTGCCAGTTGATTAATCCCAATTAGACGGGCTGTCACTTTCCTGCAGAGAGGGAGGGTTTCCTCTCAGAGGCAGAGCGGAGCAGGAAAGAGGATCCTTCCACTCGTCTGTCTCTCTGCTCAGTAATGAGTCTCCTCTCTTCTGAGGCCTCGGCTCCTCTTTCAGTCTGTCGCTCCTCGCTGTGGAGGAGACAGGAAACATCCACATCACACTGTCTTCATCTCGGTGCGTTTACTCAGCGTCAGTGCAGAACACATTGAATCCCTTTTTAAAACGTCCACACTCTGAAAAATAATAAAAATACAACGAGATGACAGGACGAGAAGATCGGTACGATGATGCTCTGTAACGTTCAGCGAGGTCAATGTAAACTGGCTCTTTAATGTCAAAGTGAAAACAGATTTCTACAAAGTAAAGTCAATTACTTAAAAATATATCATGTAAAATAAGCGTCTTGCCTTATTCAACATGAGTCCAGCCAGTCGGTACTAGCAGTCTCATAATTAGTGATTCAATTTATGAATAAATTAAAAGGGAAAAACAAAGGGGTGAATACTTTTTCTAGTCACTGTCAGGAGAGCAAATCTTTTAGTTTTTTGTTTTTTTAACCATTAAACAGTCAATGTGCACTAGGAGATACAGACTCTTTAACACACTGTTACGAGCAGGATCAGTTAAGCTGGTTGTTCATTTGGATGTGCCTTGAATTGGTAGAATTGAAGCTTGTGGTAGGCCTATGCTTTGATAGAAATGATTAAAAAAACAGTTTAAAAATTTGTATTTGTGATATAAATGACAAGAGAAAGCAATGATGAATCACTTCTCTTTATCATCATGACTGGGGCAAGCTATCCTGGTGGAAATAAAACTCATAAAATCCAAAATATATTAAAAATATTTATGGAAATGTTTTACTTTAGGTGCAAATGAAGTCTCATAATTAGTGATTCAATTTATAAAAGCATAAAAAGGGGAAAACAAAGGGGTAAATACTTTTTCTAGTCACTGTCAGGAGAATAAATCTTTTAGTTTTTTATTTTCTTGAACCTTAAACAGTCAATATGCACCAGGAGATGCAGACTCTTTAAGAGCAGGATTAGTTAAGGTGGTTTTTCAATTGAATGTGCCTTGAATTGGTAGCTTGTGATAGGCCTAAACTAGTATTTGTGATATAAATGACAAGATAAAGCAATGATGAGTCACTTCTATTTATCAAAAAAAGCATTCAATTGTTTACCACCATGACCAGGGGCAAGCTTCCTGGTGGAGATAAAAATATTCATGCAAATGAGATAACTAGTAACGTCAAATTATATCTTTTACATCTCATTTTCCACTGCTGCCTGTTTAAAGGTTAAGTATGTTTTTGGGAGTATTTTTGCCTTTATTAGTAAGCTAGTGGCAGATAAAGGAGGAGAGAGAGAGAAATGGGTTCAACATGAAACAACATACTGTAGGTCTCCTGCTGGATTTGAACCGGGGATGTTGCGTATATGGCATGAGCTGCAACTCCGAACACATTATTCTTAATGCTACGTTTATGTCACATGATCCAGACTGTGACTCCATTTACAAAATTCATGTTTTCCCACCAGGGACCGAGGTAATCCACCTGAATCTGTTCAGAAAGGCCAGAAGAAGAATAGCTGTGATCAATAGTCCAAAACAGCATCACAGAATGAACCACATGATACATGTTCTTACTTCACCTGCAGCATCCAGCAGAAGAACAGCTTTAACTCCACGCCAAGACTTTTAAAGGAGGACAAACTGCACAGAAAAGTGTTAAAACCTGATCACAGCTACACATTTAATTAATATAAAGTCAAACATCATGAAACCAAAGATTGTAAAACTCTTTTTGCATCTTTGTGAAATATTTGGTTTTCAAGACTAGTTAGAAAAACTGAGGAGTTTCTGAAATCAGGTTTAACCCTTGTGTCGTCATCTGTTTTAACTGTTCCTTCCTTCCTCCCTCCTTTCTTTCCTTCCTTCCTTCTCCCTCCCTCCCTCCTTTCCTTCCTTCTTCCCTTCCACCTCCCTTCCATCCTTCCTTCCTTCCTTCCTCCCTCCTTTCCTTCCTTCCTTGACTCAAGGACAGCAGGAGGGTTAATCATCCCTCAACATGTTTTTAAATGTATTGTTAGTAGTTTCAGGATGCAGTCAGGCTCAGTGTGACTCTCTGCTCTGAAATAAGGACTCCAGCTACAAAAGATGATGATATTTAATCAATATACCGTAGAATTAGGGAGAGCAATCATGAAACCAAAGAATGTAAAACTTCATTTTCTCTCTTTTGGTTCGTGTTTGTTTCTCAGAGCAGAAAACTGAACACTGATCTGCTGTATGAGACGTTAAGTTTCAGACTATTAGAAATCGAACCGCGTCATGTTTATCTGCAGGAAACAGACTCAGCTGTGTTTTACCTACTGATGTTTTCTTTTAGCACCTTTTAGCCTCGTTGAAACATGACAGTCGACTGTTTTGTGTTCGAGAGCGACGCTGTTGTTGTGTTTATTTGCTCTGTCGTCTCGCTTCTTCTTCTTCTTCTTCTTGTAATGAAGTGACTGACGGCTCGGAGGTGAACACTAATCCTCCCTGTTGTTCTTTTTTTGTTTTCCGCAGGCAGTAAACAACCGTGTTCCAGTCTTTATATTACAGCTCATTAAATATTCATGCAGCTTCTTCTCAGTGAAGAGTCAACACGGTGTTTTCTGCCTTTTAAACGATATGACAAATATTTAAAGCTGCACTGAGGCGGATGTTTTTAAAAGAAAAATGGGAAAACATGTTCAATTTAGGATCTGATGCTAGAAATGTGTCTCTGTATGTGGTGATTACACACACACAGGTAGGGAAAGTTATATATATCTAAACATGCTCATAGCTAAATCTGTCTAAACATTACTGATGGGAGCCGGTTCCCGACAATCGCTGAAGATCTGAGGAGAAAGGAATATGCAAAGTTTAAAGAAGGCAGATGTGCCAATAGATGGTAATGGTACTTTTTATATATTTTAGATTCTAATTTACTATGTACAATGTTACAGACAGATAATAACAGAGTGAAGAAACTGGATCAGCTCCTCTAAGCTGAGACTCTCACTGAGTCTGACACTATTTTGCACTATAATTTATTTTTTCTTTGTTATATTTTCCATTTTCAGGTGATTTGTTTTGGATAGTTTTTTAAATGTAATTTCCAAAATTTAATATAAATACACTGTTAAATACAGTTATAATAATAGTAACAGTGTCTGGTGTTTTACATTATTTCTATAGCCTACTAAACATAATATAAAATAATAGTGATCTGGAAATGTTTAAATCATACATAATTACACTGAATAACCTCAGTGATATATATGTGCACTCGTGTAGCTGAGTATCAGTACTCAATGTCTTTTAAGGAATCAGTCGAAATAAATTAATACCAGGTATTATCGAAACATCTCCCATCAAACGATAACTGCAATCCATCCTTTTTGTACTTTCATTATAACGTTATAAGTGTGTTTGATGTACACTGACTCACATGCTGATTTTGAACATTTTGTATTTAATATCTTGAACATTAATAATTGTAAGACTTTCAAAATTGTGTACAAATGAAATCATTTAGATGTGGAGGAGTGGAGGCTTCTATTCACATCCCTACCAAATTTGAATGATTAAAAAAATCACCAAATATATGAAATTAGGCTTCAAAGTTGTGTAAAAATCAGCCTCTGAAGCCCCGCCCCCTACCAAGTGTCACCTGTCAATCAAAGTCACCACCTCTACCAGAAACATGGACGCTACGTCTGAGAGCTTTCTGCTGCTAACCCAGCGGCTTCACTTTACACGGTCTTTAAGGAGACTTGGATCTGTACTGGTATTGTAATATTTTAAACTATACCCAGCTCTAGAGGTCAGCCAGTTGTTTTCATATATTTCTGTAACTCTGTAGTCAGTGTGTGATGTGTTAGTCGTGTCTCATAGTGACGAACCTTCAGAGAATCATCAGCTCCTCTCACATTCTGGTCTGAGTTGGTTTTCTTTGGTTAAACGTGTCTAAAGATGTTGTTTTAAATCCCTCCGGTGCCAACGACCATTAAGCCGACCTGAGTCCACCTTAAAAGAGCGATGTGGCGCCGACTTCATCACTGAGAACAAACAGCACTTTAGGAAATGAGGCGGCGTCTCTGATGGATCCTTCTCCCGGTTCGGGCCGGCGTTAGCTCGCCGTCGTCAGATTAATAACCTCGGCTCTGGACCGCTGCGGCGATTCAGCCACGGGTTAATTAAACATTTACATATAGATGCTCGGCTACGTGTTGTAGCGGGAGGTAATTTATACCATCAGTGTGCACTTTAATCAGGAGCTACAGGAGAGCGCGTGTTAGCGTGTTAGCGTGTTCGGGGCTAATTGGCACCATGCTGGCTTCTGTTTGGAGCTCAGACACAAACAGTTCAGACTCAACCTTTCCTCTTAATGTGTTCCCTTCTTCTTCAGGGTCTCTGAGTGGAGCCCCCCCCCCCCCCCAGACCACAACCCCCCCCTCCCCCTCTCTGTCCCCAGAATGAACCACAACTTGTTATTTTAGCCCTTAAATGTCTGTAATGTCTTCATCAGACAGCTGCAGCAGAGAGAGTCAGTTCATTTATAGGACGAGGTTCAGTCGGCTAATTGACCCCGTCTGTTTTAACTCTTCCTTCCTTCCTTCCTTCCTTCTCTCTTTCTTTCCTCCCTCCTACCTTCCTTCCTTTCCTTCCTTCCTCTCTCCTTTTCTTCTTTCCTTCCTCCCTCCCTCCCTCCCTCCTACCTTCCTTCCTTCTTCTTCCCTTTCCCCCTTCTTCCTTTCCATCTCTCATTTTCTTCCTTCTTTCCTTTCCTCCCTTCCTTCCTCCCTCCTTTCCTTCCTTATATTTAAATCTATTCTTTCTATTTTCTTGCACTTTGTTTTTATTTTTATTTAAATATTTGTATTACTACAGTATTGTGTGTGTGGGGGGGATAATTGTATGTTTTTATGTTTCTTGTTTCTAATTCTTACTGTTAAATGTTTTATTTAAAGAACATTGGAGTTTCCATTATGTATGAAATGCTCTGTATAAATAAAGCTGCCTTGCTTATTGTGGAGCTTTATATGTAATATATTTATCTATCTGTCTGGTTTGGACCTTCACTGTGTCCTGAATAAAGTCTGATTGATTGTTTTATTGGCTTATTTTTATTCTTTTCATTAGTTCAGACTGTGACACTAAAACTAATAAACTAAATTCAACATCATTCATTAATAAATGTTTTTATTAATCTTTAATGAATCTGTCAGAGAGCAAACACAGACCCAATAACACGTTTTAATGCTGATTTTTGAATTTATTAATAAACTACAGGTCACATTTGGACATAAAAATGTGTTTTAGTGGCACAAAAATAAAGTGTGCCACTAAAGTGATTTTATTTCTCTATAATGTAAAACTTCAGAAATCTGTCCTTTAATAATTCCTGTTATTAACTTTAAGGCTTATTTTTATTCACTTTCCTTTCTTACTTCTTACTTCTTTCTCTTTTTTGCTTTTCTCCCTCCTTTTCCATCCTTCTCTCATTCAGTCTTTAATTATTCTCTCATTTAAGTTTAAGGTTCTTTCTATCTTCCTTCCTCCCCTTTTTTCTTCCCTCTCTTCTTTTATTACATCCTTTCTCCCTTCCCTCTCTTTCCCCTCCTTTTCTGTAATTTCTTTCTCCCTATTCCCTTCTTCCTTACTTCTTTCTCTTCTTTCTTCCTCCACCTTTGTTCTCATTTTTCTTCGTCATTTTCGTTCTCTCTCTCTCTCTCTCTCTTTCTTTCATTCATCCTCCTGTTTTTTTCTGTTATTCTTTAATTACGCTCTCATTCTAGTCCAGGTTTGTTTTTTTACTTCCTTCCTTTCTTTCCTCCACATCCTTTCTCCTTTTCCACCTTTCTCTCTCTTTTCTTCCTTTGTTTTCTCTTCGCTTACTGCCTAACTTTTCTTTTCTTCTTCATCCATTTTTGTCCTTTCTTGGCCTCCTACCTCCTCCTTTCCCTCATTTTTACTACTTTATGTTTTAATGTGAGACTGAAGTTTCTCTATAAAAGGAGGAAAAGAAAAAGACAAAAGGAACAAATGGAAGGAGGGAGGAAAGAAGTGAAAGAGTTTAAAGGTGAAGTTTGTATTTGTGACCCTGAGTTCAGACTGAACAAGCTGCTGTTGAATCAGCAGCTTGTTCAGTGTGTTTTTATCTGCCCAGTGTGTGTGTGTGTGTGTGTGTGTGTGTGTGTGTGTGTGTGTGTGTGTGTGTGTGTGTATATGTGTGTGTGTGTGTGTGTGTGTGAGTGTGTGATGAAATAAAGAGCTCTGCTGGTGATGAAGACGAATCAGACTGAAGCTTCAGGTTGAGTCTCTACAGTCTGCTGCTTCCTCTGCTCCCTGAGGAGAAAAAAACGACTGATCCCTCTTCCTCCTCCTCCTCTTCCTCTCCTCCTCTTCTTCTCCTCCTCCTCCTCACCTCCTCCTCTTCCTCACCTCCTCCTCTTCTCTCCTCTTCCTCCTCCTCATCACTTCCTCCTCCTCTTCCTCTTCCTCCTCTCCTCTTCCTCCTCCTCTTCACCTCCTCCTCCTCACCTCCTCCTCCTCCTCCTCCTCCTCTCCTCCTTTTGAGAAACTAACCTTTGAAATTTGTGCAGAGTGAACTAACCCTCTGTAAATGACAGTTAGCCACGCTAGTCAGCTAATGAACGTTAGCCCCGCTAGCCAGCTAATAAACGTTAGCCCCGCTAGCCGGCTAATAAACGTTAGCCCCGCCCCCAGTCTGATGATGTAATCGGTTCTAGCTTTAGACCAGCAAAGAGTTGGTGCTCGCTCTGGCTTCGTTCTGAGGCTCCGGGCTGGAGCTTTGGTGGTGGAAAAGCAAAGAACCGGTGCTTAGTCAGGCTCTGGCTCCGAACCAGCTCCAGCTCCAGCTCGGTGGAAAAGGGGTATTAGAGGACCTCCATGCAGCAAATTTTTGCATTTGAGAACCAGGAACCATCAAATATTTGACATTTTTGCTTAAAGTAACTTCAATAAAAAGAGTAGGGCTGTCAAAACATTCATTTTTTAAATCAAGATTAATCGCAGAGTTTCCATAGTTAATCACGATTAATGGCATTTTGAATAGCATGTTTAAAATCCTGTTATTTTCCATTTGAAGGCAGTTTTAAGCCCATAATGTAAAGCATTTCTTACCAGAGTGTCTTAACTGGGAATCAATCACGGCTCTGCTGCGACTCCCACACTCCAAAATGGTCCTTTGGTGGAGCTGAGGCTGGCTTGGCTGCACCTGGGTGTTTAGCGTGGAGGTGCTAACTCAAACTCCACGTACTCCGGTGGTAGTTAAACTCCGTTTGACACAGGTTGCATTTTACTTTTGACTTGTCAACTGAAGCGTCTGGAAGTGTTTTAAAGTTAAACAAGCCGTTCAAAAGTCCAGTAGCTCTCTTACTTTCCATCAGCGCGGTAGGTTTACTGCAGGAGGCCACTTCAAAGCATAGCGCTACAGCTAGAGGAGCCGTCTACGGGGGAGGCTTTACAGAAGTTAATAAATGGAGAAAAATACAAACTTTGAATCTAGAGTTAAACAATTGATGCAGATTTTTATTTACATTCAATATTCTCATAAAAACATCAGTCTAAATGTTTAATAGTAACTGTATTTACAACATTAAAAGTATCAAATATCTACAGAGAAGATGATTAAAAGCAGGTTTAATTAATTTGAGCAAAATAAAGCTGAATATTTTCTGTATTAATGTTTTTACTTCATGGTGTCCTCTCTCTTGTCTCTCTCTCTCTGAAAGTCTCTGATGTGATAATTAATCTGTTTCTAACTAATCGTTTTTGGATGGAGACTAAATTCATAATTACAGGAGATGAGATATAATTATGAAACAATTAACCACAATTAGGAGATAATAACACAATCATGATGGTTTCTACTCACATATTTATTTATTTTGGCCTGAGTGGGCTTCCATATAGTGTTAATAAAAGTAGAAACTGCTGCTCCGCCAGTCAACAAACTGCTTGAGAAGCTGCTTGCTGGTAATTTATGGAGCCTGATAGATATTTAATGTAGCATGTTATGATACTCCAGCTTTTATTACTGCACTTAATCGCTTCTTTGTCCTTTGTTTGCTGACTGTCTGCTGACGGCTCCGTAAAGAAAACAGTCAGCAGACAAAAAAAATCTGTTTACTTTTAAATTACAGCTGAAAAATAGACGGAAAAGTTCTTTATTCTGTGTTCAGATCAGACAGTCTATGGTTCAGGTTGATGGTTAATGTCCGGAGAGCCATGAGGGATGTTAAAAACTGATGGAAATGGAAATATTCTAACTTTTTAAAACATTTTTGTGCACCTGGTAGACTGGTTGTTGAGTGTTTGACTAATTTTTATCTAAAAATTCAAAAATACTCTTTATTCACATGCAGTGATGCCGATAAGTACTTTACTTACTCTAATATGACGTCTTTTTTCAGTAACGACTAATCCAGACCAATTTGATCTGATGTGGGCCGGATCATTAAAAAGATGGAGGGAGGGAGGGAAGGAAGGAAATAAGAAGGGAAGAAGGAAAGACAGGCAAAAGGAAGGACAGAAGAAGAAACTTGTATTTTGGAGCTCTGATCATATCATAGTTTTCTTTTCATCATCTTCATCATTTAGCAGCTTAATGACTGATTGTCCTCGACTTCCTGTTCTGAGTCAGTGATCAGCTGTTTGAATGGCTGCATAAGCTTTATTTATGAAAGTTAATAACAGAGCTGTGTGTGATCAGACAGAACAGGAAGCGGATTATAAATCAATATAAAGATATAAAACAAGGATTTATCACATGAAACCTGAATGTGTCTCAAAGCTTCACAGATTCTCTTCATGAACAGATTCTTCCTAAATTGACGAACTTCAAAGAAAACTTGAACTTGAACATGAATATTTTTCCTCAGTGGTTTAATTTAACTGATTAACGAGCTGAACGTTAATTATCTGATGTTTTAACTGATTTTAATGATGTTTATATTTCTGATATATTTAATGTTTGCTGTCTTTTATTGAACAAACGTCACATGAAGAGTCAGACTGTCAGAGATCAGCTGACTGAGATTAAACGTCTTTATTTCACCTCAGAGAGTCCATCAGACTGACGGCAGAACAAAGAGGAGGGAGGGGTGTGTGTGTGTGTGTGTGTGTGTGTGTGTGTGTGTGTCTCTCTCCACTTTAATTATGATTAATTGTACCTGTTCTGGATCCTCTGGCGGCGTTTAACCCGACGAAGGAAACGAGGCCTCGTGGGACTGTTTCTGTTTCTGATATTCACTGATTTTATATTTCAGTCGTCACTTTGCTTCATCTTTAAATCAGTTTGTACAAATATTTTACTGTGGCTCCATATTTATGTTCAAACATCTAATAAAGAAAAAGGAAATTACAAAATATTTCAGAAAACACAAAAAAATGTGACATTTTACGGCAACTCAAACATCCTGTAATGATTTTACTTAATAATAATAATAAAGTTATGTCATTTAAACTGAACAGTTAAATAAAACAATATATACAGTTTATATAATTTATGTATATTTTAATATATTTCTGTTAATGGTGGAAAATTAATGAGAAAAGTTAAGAAAACAAATATTTAGGAAGCATTTTTACATCATGTCCAAAATCTTATAATAATAATAATAATGTTAAGTCTTCTTCCTGTTTTCTCGTGGCTCCATATTTATGTTAAAAAATCTAAAAAAAAGAAAAAGGAATTACAGATATTTCAGAAAACACAAAAAATTTGACATTTTACATCATTTTACTTAAAAATAATAAAGTTATCTTAATTAATTAAGTAATTTATATTATTATTATTATTTTTATGTGGTTTTGGTTTGGTTTTTGAGGTTGTCACTATTATTATGTTCTATTGTTTAGTTGTCTGTCTATTGTCTATTAATCATGTTTTTTGCTTGTAACTTGTATTCTTGTTCAATAAAAAACATTTGATCACAAAAAATAATAAAGTTATGTTATTAAAAAAGTTAAATAACTGAACAGAAACTGAAAACTGAAAATTATACAGATGATATAATTTATGTATATTTTAATGTATTTTTATGTCAAATTTGTGAAAAATGTTACAAATAATAAAGAAAACAAACATGTCCAACATCCTATAACAATAACAATAGATAAATAATACTAATGTTTAGTCTCCTTCCTGTTCCCACTGCCCCCCAACCCCTCCCATCACCCCCTCCTCGTTTCCTGTCGTCGGTAAACGAGCAGCGATGGAACATTTCCCATGAGTCCGTCTGTCAGTCACGCATGAAGCCGCCGCAGCTCTAAGCCGTCCCATCTTAATCTGTTCTGCATGCTAAGCAGAGCCCCCCCTCCTCTAACCCTACCCCCCCCCTCAGATTGTTATAAATGCTGTTTATGGTCTTGCTATGACAACTGTGAAGGGCACGCGGAGGATTCATCTCGGGATTATCTCCTCGACCAATCAGGAGGCGGCCGGCGTGTAAACGTCCCTGCAGGGTGATAAAAGCAGAGAAGAAGAAGAGGAGCAGTTATTATTATCACCATTAATAATAATACACACACACACACACACACTCACACACACACACACACACTAATAATAATACACACACACTCTTGTTGGTTTTTGGTTTGAAGGTAAAACAGAAACTCTGACGGCTGTTTGTTGGTTTTATTTCAAACATTCACAGAAACGCTGGAAGTCGTTTATCAGCTGGAACAAAAAGGCCCAAAAATCTGAGAAAACTAAAAGATTATGTCTCAAAAATCAACATCTAACTTGTTCCAGTCTTCCAGTTTCCGTCTCTTTACTACGGAGGAGAAAAGATGACTAAATATTGTTTTTATTGAAATTAAAATGAATGACGCTGATACTTTTTCTTTAACTTTGTTTAAACTTAATTAAAACCAAATTTATCTTTAATCTTGTTGTAAAAACTGAAGTAGAGACACTGAATAATGTTTTATTTCTCTCATAAACCAAACTAATTGATATTTATATTAATTATATCTAAATGTTTCAGCTCCTTTAACACAGATACACTGATGTCACTTTAGTACAGCAGCAACATTCAGTCCATTGTTAGAAAATTAACCAATTATTGAGAAACTACTCATATTGATGGTTTATATACGGGCCTTCGTCCATGGGGCCCGGCCAGGCACAGCCCGAATAAGGGACATGGCACCCCGCTCCCACAGACCCACCACCAGTGGGAGGGGCCTAAGGGGTCGGGTGCAGTGTGAGCTGGGCGGCAGCCGAAGGCGGGGACCTTGGCGGTCCGACCCTCGGCTGCAGAAGCTAGCTCTAGGGACGTGGAACGTCACCTCTCTGGTGGGAAAGGAGCCTGAGCTGGTGGTCGGCCTCACCTCAACGCACAGCAAGGGCTCTGGAACCAGTCTGGAACCAGTCTGGAACCAGTCTCCTCCAGAGGGGTTGGACTCTCTTCCACTCTGGAGTTGCCACTGGTGAGAGGCGCCGGGCAGGAGTGTCAATACTTATCGCCCCCCGGCTTGGTGCCTGTATGTTGGAGTTTACCCCGGTAGATGAGAGGGTAGCCTCCCTCCGCCTTCGGGTGGGGGGCCGGATCCTGACTGTTGTTTGCGCCTATGGTCCAAACAGCAGCTCAGAAACTGGAGATTTACTACAAGTTTATAATGTTATGTTTGTTAGATCAGCATTAAACCCAATGTTTGACAGTATTAATACATAAATGTCTAGTTCTGACTTTTTTAAATGTAATATCTAAAATCTGTGGAGGAGGAATGTAGAAGTCCGTGGTGATGCTCTAGGTTGGTGGATTTTTGTAAGAGGCTGGAGAAATCCTGGAGAGGGTTTTATAGAAACTTAAACTAAGGGGCCATCATCCACACGGAGACGCTTTTTGGTTCAAATGCAGTTTTTTTGCATCGTTTTGGCCAATCGTCCAAACGAATACTGTATACGCCTGAAAACGAAGCTTTCTGAAACCTGGTCCCAGGGTGACGCAGCCCTTGAGTGTTCGTTTGGATGGTGAAGACGCATACCTGCGTTTCGATGATGTCATTGCCACACCCCTCGAGCTTAGCCTTCCACCTCTTATATCCCTCTTATAGCCTCTTCCTCTCCGTTTTTGGTGAATTTCTGAAACTGAAACAGCGCCGCCTATAGGCTGGAATATGAAGTAGCGTGTTGAGTCGTGTTGAGATGGATCCGTTTGTACGCAAATATTCTTGAAACGATGCCAGGGAACACGGAAGGGGAAAAGATGGTTTTGGTACGTGTAGACTTGGCCTAAAGGTTTTAGGGTTTTAGCAGATGAACATTTTATAAACCAAACAATGAATCCACTAAATGAGAATTATAGAGTCAGCAGATAAAGTGAAACAGGTCGCCTCATACTGGCGTTTCAGGGGCTTAAATGATGCTGATGAATCTCAGGAACGTTGAGGTGACCATCTGACTGAAACCAGAGATTTACTACAAGTTTGTGATGTTATGTTTGTTAGATCAGCATTAAACCCAACGATTGACATTATTAATACTGTCAATCGCTCTGAGAACTACTGACTCAGGTCAGATAGTTGAGCCCAGAGCTCTGAGATCTACTGACTCAGGTCAGATAGTTGAGCCCAGAGCTCTGAGATCTACTGACTCAGGTCAGATAGTTGAGCCCAGAGCTCTGAGATCTACTGACTCAGGTCAGATAGTTGAGCCCAGAGCTCTGAGATCTACTGACTCAGGTCAGATAGTTGAGCCCAGAGCTCTGAGATCTACTGACTCAGGTCAGATAGTTGAGCCCAGAGTTCAAACTAAACATGATGAAGCAGCTTTTACACAACTGGATCAAACTACCAGCAGAACTGATTCATTTTTAAATCCAGGTTAAAAACATTTCTCTTCTCCTGAGCTTATGATTGAGATCTTTTAAAGCACTTTACATTTTAATCTTTCATTTGCACTCTATGTCCTTTTAATGATTTTAAAGCTAATCATTATTTTATGCTGCAATCTTATATTTAATGCTCTATTCTAGTTGTTTTTGTTATGGGGGGGGGGTTAATTGTATGTTTTACTGTTTCTCAAATTACATGTTTTTCTGTTTTATGTAAAGCACATTGAGTTGCCATTGTGTATGAAATTCGCTATATAAATAAAACTGCCTTGCCTAATGTCTAGTTCTTTTAAAATGTAATATCTAAAATCTGTGGAGGAGGAATGTAGAGGTACGTGGTGATGCTTTAGGTTGGTGTTGTTTGTTTGTAAGATGCTTTTATAGAAACGTGTAAAGGTTTGAGACAGACTCACTACTGTAAAGCTCAAACACAACAAACAGACATGATTGGACAGACAGTTTAACGTCGTCTGTTAGTTTAAAAAGTATAAACATATTAATATGAGCTTGTACTTCTCCGTATGGTATGGTATGTAAATAATGCATAGTTAGTTATTCGTTATTAACACATGGAGCAGATTCTGCTGAAAAGCCTCGATACTGAAAAATAGGTCAGGAAAACACTGAACCGTCTCCTGCCAAATGTCGAACGTCTTAATGAGCCAAGAACAGAGAGCCGTGTTTGACTTGGTATCCCGAGCATATGGACGCTGGGAGGCGTGGCCCCCGCAGTCCCCCAATACCAACGGCCCGCGGCCCCCCACGCCTCAGGGTGTCAGTTTATAGAGCGCTGCCACTACAAAGACAGCAGGACTGCCAGTCACATGTTAAACTGGGTTCACGTCCACACATGTAAACAGCCCAACCCGCCAAAGACAAGGACAGACGGAGACTTCAGGCTCTCTGAGACACTCTGAGGAACGGCAGAGGAGCTTTGTTCCAAAATCATCTCAAATAACACAGGAGGACGAGACTGAAGAGACAGCTTCAACAATATCATCTATTTATTACTCTACAACAATACAACTCTACAATATCATCCATGTTTACTCATCCAAGGGCCACATACAGCACAATTTGATCTGATGTAGGAAAGAAGGAAGGAAGGAAGGAAGGAAGGAAAAGAAGACAGGAACAAAAGGTGGAAGAAAGGGAAGAAAGACAAATGGATGGAAAAAAGAGAAGACAAGAAAGAAGGGAGAAAGTAAGTAGGAAAAGAAGACAGGACGGAAATATAGTCTACAGTTAGCCAGTTAGCTGATTTAGCCGCTGAGCTAGCAGCTAAGCTAGCAGCAGAAAGCTCTCAGACGTAGCGTCCATGTTTCTGGTAGAGGTGGTGACTTTGATTGACAGGTGACACTTGGTAGGGGGCGGGGCTTCAGCGTTTGGGAGCAGAGAAAGAGGCTGATTTTTACACAACTTTGAAGCCTAATTTCATATATTTGGTGATTTTTTTAATAATTCAAATTTGGCAGGGTGGTTAACAACACACTTTTCTGTGGTATGTCAAACTCAGAACACATATTTATTCTTACTTTACACTGACTTTAAAACCTCTTGAACACACATGGAACCTCATTAAAGACATGGAGAACCTTCTTAGGAACCCCTAGAACATTGATAAGAACCTAAGAACCTACTTGCGTCCTGTAACAACGGATGAGCGGAGCAGGTGAACTCAAATGTAAAGACAGAAAGAAAGACTGATGAAATAATGGTCTTTAGTCTTCTGCTGCTTCTTCTTGAAGTTTAAACTGTATTCTGAGATAATGGAATAAAGCATTTTTTGTAAAACATCTATTAAATCTTATCTTCTATCTTCCTCATACGTCTCACAGTGAATCATGTTTTACTGCTTTTCCACAATATTCACATCTGTCTGTATCATGCTTTCCTGTTATATTAAGAATAATGTATTCTTTAATCCTTTATGTCTAAATCTGAGTCTCTCCAGTTTCTTTCTGCACACCTCATTTCCTTCACTTTCATTTGATTCTGTAAACATTGTCCCGTCATCTTTTCCTCTCAGTGCTTTCGTCACCTTCCTGTTAATCTCTGTTTAACCCTCCTGTCGTCCTCCCGGGTCAAATTGATCCCGTCTCTCTTTTGACTGTTCCTTCCTACATTTTCCTTCCTTCCTTCCTTCCTTCCTTCCTCGACCCGAGGACAACAGGAGGGTTAATAAAGCCCTTAGTTTCTGTTTGCTTATGCTGACTGTTAAATCAATGTTGTTACTTTTTGCAATCTTATCTGCTGTCTCACTTCCTTTAACACCAGTAAAAGGTCTTTATTCACAATATGCAAAAAATAACAACTAAAAAGCAGTGAAAGACAGACAAAGCAGCTCAAACAGATACTGAACAGAAACCTGAGCTTAAATACAGAAGGTGATAATTACAAACAGGACACAGGTGAGTGACATTAGAAACACCTGGTGTCATCAACCAAGGCGGGAAAACACAGGAAGTAAAGACAACAGGAGCACAAGGAGAAAATATTTCAAAATAAAACAGAAACTAAACAAAGACAAACATATAATCCTGGTATAGAAGCTCAGTTAACCAACAAAAGCCCTTTATCCTCCTCAAAATCCTGTAAATCTTCATAAGGAGCTCTGATTTATAGTTTCACATTTCTTCCACGATTTCCTTTTTTCTGTTGCATTGTGGGAAAACGTGTCCATCAACACCACACTGAAAAAATCCAACAGTTTTAGTCACACTCGTCGTTTTTAAGTCCATGTGATTTCGTGATTGTGTCATTTTGTCATTTTTACAGTATAAACTAAACACCAGCAGAAGTGTGTTTAACCAGACAGACTGTAAACTAGCAGCCGTGCAGAGAAACAATGCAGCGGCTCCCTGGAGACCCCCGGCTAATCCCAGCAAACGCTTAAACCCCCCATTAAATATTTAATGAGCACAAAGAGGGAGCCGACTGTGTAAAGTGAATAAAACAGAGCCGGAGACTAAAGCAGCTCCAGCAACAGCAGCAGCAGCAGCGTCCACGTCTTTAAAGAGGCGTCCCATGAGACGCTCGCTACCAGCCAAATATTCCCCGGCTGAAAGGAGGCGAGCGGGGGAGGTGGGGGTGTGTGTGTGGGGGGGGATGATGGGCACACTGTCAAATTTACCAACACAAAACTTGAAAACAGCTTTTTAAATCTACATTTTTGTTCTTTTTTATTCCCGCTGAGCTTGTGATACAAAAACCACCCAAAACCCCTCTCAGAGGAGATAAACCTTTAAACCAGAGGTGTCAAACTCATTTTCATTCAAGGGTCACATACAGAGCAATTCGATTCCATGTGGGCCGGATCACTAAAAAGATGGAGGGAATGGAAAGGAGACAGGAAAGAAAGATGGAAGGAAGGAGGGAGGAAGGACAGAAGAACATGAGAAAGAAAGTAAGGAAAGATGGATGGAAGGATAAAAGGAACGAAAAGAAGACAGGAAGGAAAGAAAGGGACGAAGGACAGATGGAAGGACAGAAGGAAGGAGGGAAGAAAGGGACGAAGGACAGAAGGAAGGAAGGAAGGAAGGAGTGATGAAAAAAGGAAGGAACGAAAAAGAGACAGGAAAGAAAGATGCAAGGAAGGAGGGAGGGAAGTTATGATGGACGGACAGAATGAAGGATGGAAGAAAGAAAGGAAGGACACATGGAAGGAAGGATGGAGGGAAGAAAGGGAGGAAGGACAGAAGGAAGGAAAGAGGGATGAAAAGAGGGAAGAAAGGAAGGAAGGAAAGTGGGCCGGATTGGACCCCTCAGCAGACCGGTTCTGACCCTGTCTGTTTTGACTGTTCCTTCGTTCTTCCCTTCCTTCCTTCCTTCCTTCCTTCCTTCTTTCCTTTCCTTCCTTCCTTTCCTTCCTCCATTCCTTCTGGCCTTCTTTCCTTCCCTCCTTCCTTCCTTTCCTTCCTCCCTTCTGTCTGTCGTTCTTCCCTCCCTCCCTCCCTCCCTCTTTCCTTCCTTCTTTCCTTTCCTTCCTCCCTTCTTTCTTTCCTTCCGTCCTTCCTTCTTTCCTTTCCTTCCTCCCTTCTTTTCTTCCTTCCTTCCTTCTTTCCTTTCCTCCCTCCCTTCTGTCTGTCGTTCTTCCCTCCCTCATAACTCAATAAAAAATGTATATTATTGGGTTAACTTTATTTTTGCAGAACCTGATAATGTAATAATGTCCCAATATTAATTATAACATTCTTGGGAAAATGCACTTTATGACATCATCAGGTTGTACAAAGACTTTTACATGATGGAAAAAAACAAAAATGAGATCATGAAACAGCTCTGGTGTGTCTGAGGTTTGGATGTTATGGCACTTACCTCTGGATCAGCTGGTTTAAATCCTCAGCAGCTTCACGCGGTCCATCTTACTTTGAGCAACCCCTCCCGCCTCCAACCCCTCCCCCGCTTTCAACCCCTCCCGCTTTATACCCGCCACTGAAACATTTGAGTGTTTCTGTTATTAACGTAGCGAGCTCGTATCTGTCAGAAGTAAAGGAGTGAGGAGGGAGGGAGGAAAAGAGGAAGTTAGTAAGGAGAGAAGGAAGGGAGGAAGGAAAGGAGTTAAGAAGGTAGAAAGGAAGGAAAGGAGGAAAGAAGGAAGGGAGGGAGGGAGGGAGGGAGGAAAAGAGCAAGGAAGTAAGGAGAGAAGGAAGCAAGGAAAGGAGGATCAGCTGGTTTAAATCCTCGGCAGCTTCACGTGGTCCATCTTACTTTGAGCCACTCAACCCCCCCAATCTTCCTCCAACCCCTCCCGCTTTATATCCGCCACTGAAACATTTTAGTCTTTCTGTTATTAAGGTAGCACGCTTGTATCTGTCAGAAGTAAAGGAGTAAGGAGGGAGGGAGGAAAAGAGGAAGTTAGAAAGGAGAGAAGGAAGGGAGGAAGGAAAGGAGTTAAGAAGGTAGAAAGGAAGGAAAGGAGGAAAGAAGGAAGGGAGGGAGGAGGGAGGGAGGAAAAGAGCAAGGAAGTAAGGAGAGAAGGAAGCAAGGAAAGGAGGATCAGCTGGTTTAAATCCTCGGCAGCTTCACACGCTCCATCTTACTTTGAGCCGCCTCCAACCCCCCCCCGCCTTCAACCCCCCCCCCCCCCCCCTGCCTCCAACCCCTCCCGCATGCTTTACACCCGCCACTGAAACATTTGAGTGTTTCTGTTATTAAGGTAGCGAGGAGCTCGTATCTGTCAGCGGGACAGACGTGGAGTTATCTTCTGGTGACGCTGAGACATATTTTATCATAATCAGCCGAGGCCTTGTACACATCATTGGCTTTTCCTGCTCGGTTACATCGTGAAGGTCAGAGTTCCTGCAGCTTTTTATGGCTGTTTAACTTTTAAGAATGATTGTGAGGCGGGAGGCGAGCCGATTTATTCCCCCCCTCCCCGTTGTCAGTCAGTCGGAGGCGAAGCGAGGCGTAACAGAGTGTCAGTTTCCTCTCAGTCTGTTGTGTTTGGGAGAGAAAGGAGGCGAAGATGAATGAAGAACAGATTGTTTTAGAAGATATATCTCTGCAGTTCATCTTTCCCCAAACTGTCACATCAGCTTGTTCAGTGTTTCAATCAGCTGTGTGTTTGACCCTTTAGACCAGGGAGGAACCATAAATGATAATTTTTTCACTTTGATATGCAACATAAAATGAAAAAGTCATGTTTCAGGTTGAAGTGAAATCAGCTATGAGTCCAGTTTAACAAACTTAAAGGTTCTTTAGATAATATGTTGACTGTGTTTTGTATATTTGTCGTCATGATTTTGGAAAACAAGGAAAAGAATCTGACTTTATTGGTGATGTTGGGTATATAGTCTTTAGCCTTAACTCAGAAATTAGCTATAATTTAATTTAAATGAGGCCAATTGATCATGATTCCTAAAAATATGTGTAAAACTTGTGCTGATGATTTTGAGTGAAGTTGGCTAAAAAGTCTAACACAGAATTTGGTTATAATTTAAACGTTTACGCCTCATAAACTGTTAAACCAGATCTAGTTATCTTAAAGTCTGTGTAAAGTCAGAATAAATATGTGTTCTGAGTTTGACATACCACAGAAAAGTCTGTTGTTAACCACCCTGCCAAATTTGAATGATTAAAAAAAATCGCCAAATATATGAAATTAGGCTTCAAAGTTGTGTAAAAATCAGCCTCTGTCTCTGCTACCAAACGCTGTGGGCATGGCCTCCGAGTCTGCTGAAGCCCCGCCCCCTACCAAGTGTCACCTGTCAATCAAAGTCACCACCTCTACCAGAAACATGGACACTACGTCTGAGAGCTTTCTGCGGCTAACTTGGCTGCTAGCTCAGCAGCTAGCTCGGCGGCTAACTCAGCTAACTGGCTAACTGTAGACTGTAGTAGTAGTAGTGTGTGCTGAATGCATTTATACCTCTACAGCAGCAGGGGCGGGTTTATGCTAATCCTAGCTCCACAATTCAAATCTAAATGGTTCAAATGCTTTTTACACCTTTTTTATTTGTGTTTAGAAGAAAATGTTCTTAATTCACTTTACACATTCATTAAGATAATAAAAGTTTCAGGGGAACTTCAGTCATAAAAACTAAAATATTGTTAAAAAAAATTGGGAATAAAAATAAGAACGACACTAATTCAGAGTCAGTTTGAATTCAGATTAAAAGCTGTTCATTAAAAAAAAAGTGATGTTGATCAACGTGATTCTCCCACAATGCATTGCACAAAGGAAAATGAGGACTATAAAAGTTACTCACTTCAACTTCAACATGATTTTAGTTGTTTATCTATAAAATTGCGGTTATTTATATTTTGTTATATTTTTCTGCCTATGTATTTTATTTTGTTACATAAATAAACCAAACTAAACATTAAATATGAACTCCATGAACACTGAACAAAAAAACATCTGTTGACATTTTGCTGCTTTTTTTGTTGGTTTTTAACAAAAGTCTTTCTGAAGTTTGGTTTATTTCCTGCAGATATAAAGCTGGGTTGTGTGTTGATTTCTTTAAAACAAACAATAAACTATACAGATTAAAATACACTGCGAATAATTAGTCTGCTGTGTGGAATAGAGACACAGTAAAGAGGAAGTAAAGCTCGTTAGTTTCCAGTTATTGGATGAAATTAAATGTTGTGTTTGACCTGAAGGAGGCGCTTGAGATCAAAGTAATTACAATATTTTACTTAATATTTAATTTGAATTATGTTTTCCTATCTTTATTTAAATGTGACAATACACATGTAAGTATTTTATTGTTTTTAATCATTACTTCAGTCAGCTTTGGGCTTCCATACTGAACACTTTTTCTGTCTCTATTTAAAGAAATCAGGTTAACGTTGATGAGCTTCTTTTCTCTTTCATTCATTAGTGTGTCTTTAGTTGCAGTAAGCTGAATATTTCACTTTTAATTTCTCGGCTAAACAAATTCTCTTCAGTCAGTAGAATAATTTGCTGCTGCAGCTTTGAACACACTCACAGTTACAGTGTAAAGAAGTTTGTTTTGGGATGTTTGTGCCCGTTAGCTAAGAACTAATTAATCTGCTTCAGACTCCAATTAGGACGAAAAGCTGCAGAGAAACAAACAGACTGCTGAAAGAAGAAAGAAACAGCTGATTAATAAAGTAACTAAGTACTTTACTGTAGTACAGTCTGAGGTACTGTACTTTACTATAGTACAGGTTGAGCTAACTGTATATAAAGTAGTGTAAGCTAGCTCCACCTCCAGCAGCTACAACAGTAATGTTGATGCTTCACTATTAATAATCTAATGATTTCATATATAATAATACATCACTACGTTTACTGTAATACTGCATACTACATCACTCATAATACTGCAGTACTTTTACTGTAATAGTTTCTACAGAGGATCATGTGACTGTCAGATATTTATCAGCAGAGTTTCTGGATAAGATGAACTTTGGTTTTATTTGCTTGTATTTCAAACACAAACAACATGAATGAAATATAAATGTGTTGCAGTAAAGTTAAATGTTGAGCAGCTTTTATCTGAGACTTTACTGTAAATGAGGAAACACAGTTTGAATCCACAGTGCGGCTCCTCATCCTGATAACCGTCCCTGTTCTTTAAACACAACAAGCTCCACCTTGAGATCACATTTCATTGTTCTCTCCCTTCAGATCTACAGTTTGTAGATGGATGTAACCAACATATGACGCAGCACAGAGCTGTCAAGCTGCATTTATGACTGAATCACATGATCAGATCAAAGTTCAAACCTGTTTCCCTTATCAGAACTCAAACTTATACAATTTATCAGGAAATGAAGCTCAGTCAGTCGTTGCCTCTGAGAGCTGAAATGGCGCAGAGAGATCAGCTGGACCGAGAAACACTCAGCTGTGCGATCTGTCTGGATCTACTGAAGGATCCAGTGACTACTACCTGTGGACACAGCTACTGTATGAGCTGTATTAAAGGATTCTGGGATGGAGAGGATCAGAGGAAGATCTACAGCTGCCCTCAGTGCAGAGAGGCCTTCACACCGAGGCCTGTCCTGAAGAAAAACACCATGTTAGCAGCTTTAGTGGAGCAGCTGAAGAAGACTGGACTCCAAGCTGCTCCTACTGATCACTGCTATGCTGGACCTGAAGATGTGGCCTGTGATGTCTGCACTGGGAGGAAGCTGAAAGCCTTCAAGTCCTGTCTGACCTGTCCTGCCTCGTACTGTGAGAATCACCTCCAGCCTCACTATGATGCAGCTCCATTAAAGAAACACAAGCTGGTCGACCCCTCCAAGAAGCTCCAGGAGAACATCTGCTCTCATCATGATAAGGTGATGGAGATATTCTGCCGTACAGATAAGAAGTCTATCTGTTATCTGTGCACTATGGAGGATCATAAAGGCCACGACACAGTCCCAGCTGCAGCAGAAAGGACTGAGAGGCAGAGAGAGCTCGAGGTGAGTCGACTAAACATCCAGCAGAGAATCCAGGACAGAGAGAAAGATGTGAAGCTGCTTCAACAGGAGGTGGAGGTCTTCAGTCGCTCTGCTGATAAAGCCGTGGAGGATAGTGAGAAGATCTTCACTCAGCTGATCCGTCTCCTCCAGAAAAGAAGCTCTGATATGAAGCAGCAGATCAGATCCCAGCAGGAAACTGAAGTGAGTCGAGTCAAAGAGCTTCAGGAGAAGCTGCAGCAGGAGATCACTGAGCTGAAGACGAAAGACGCTGAACTGAAGCAGCTCTCACACACAGAGGATCACAACCAGTTTCTACACAACTACCCCTCAGTGTCACAACTCAGTGAACCTACAGACTCATCCAGCATCAATATCCGTCCTCTGAGATACTTTGAGGATGTGACAGCAGCTGTGTCAGAGCTCAGAGATAAACTACAGGACATCCTGAGGGACAAATGGACAAACATCTCATGGTCAGTAACTAATGTGGACGTTTTACTGTCAGAACCAGAACCCAAGACCAGAGCTGAGTTCTTAAAATATTCACGTGAAATCACTCTGGATCCAAACACAGTAAACACACAGCTGTTATTATCTGAGGGGAACAGAAAAGTAGGATATACGATGCAACAACAGATTTATTCTAGTCATCCAGACAGATTCACTGATAAGTGTCAGGTCCTGAGTAGAGAGAGTCTGACTGGACGTTGTTACTGGGAGGTGGAGTGGAGAGGAAGAGGGTCAGGATTAATGAGATACGTTTCAGGAGTTTATGTAGCAGTCGCATACAAGAATATCAGCAGAGCAGGAGATGAATCTGTATTTGGACGTAATGACAAATCTTGGTCTTTACGTTGTTACACTGACAGTTATGGATTTTGGTTCAACAACATTAAAACTCCCGTCTCAGGTCCTGATTCCTCCAGAGTCGGAGTGTACCTGGATCACAAAGCAGGTATTCTGTCCTTCTACAGAGTCTCTAAAACCATGACTCTCCTCCACAGAGTCCAGACCACATTCACTCAGCCTCTCTATGCAGGACTTTGGGTAGTTGCAGGCACAGCTGAGTTGTGTAAACTAAAATAGACAGAAGTCATTTCAGACTTCATGTGTCAGATGTTGTAATTCTTCATGTTTTTGTCTCCATGTTTCTGAGCTGCTCAGAGATCAGCTAACACTAATAGGGATATTCACTTTATTTTAACTTTATGTATGTGTCGTTTATATGATCAGTTTCTTTAAATGTGACTTTTTCCTGTGTGTTTTTATCCATGGAGGCTCTCACTGCTCATCACCATGTTTTTAACCTTCACTGACATTTCTTTAGATGAAAATGTGAACTTCTCTTTGTTCTAAATGTTAGTTTCATGTTTGTATTGATGTATTTGTGTCTGTTGTTTCTGAAACAGAGAAAACAGCCACCGTCCTTCATCACAGATATTTTGTTCTCATCACTTTGTAAATTCATAAAGAAATGTTCAATCAAACTGTAATGATCATGATAATAATCATTAATGATGTTCTTGTACATAGCTGACATTCTGGGTTACACTAACTGACTGTGTGGATGAAGTCAATCTGAACATGAAATCATTGATCACACTTTACTGATTGGATGTGTCAACAATCTGAAGCTTCAATAATCAATAAAGATGATTTTATCAACAGTGATCAAAGTGTTTTCTTTCATTTCTTCTGTACTACATCACTATAATACTGCAGTACTTTTACTGTAATACTGCATACTACATCACTATAATACTGCAGTACTTTTACTGTAATACTGCATACTACATCACTATAATACTGCAGTACTTTTATTGTAATACTGCATACTACATCACTATAATACTGCAGTACTTTTACTGTAATACTGTAATACTGCATACTACATCACTATAATACTGCAGTACTTTTACTGTAATACTGCATACTACATCACTATAATACTGCAGTACTTTTACTGTAATACTGCATACTACATCACTCATAATACTGCAGTACTTTTACTGTAATACTGCATACTACATCACTATAATACTGCAGTACTTTTACTGTAATATTTTCTACAGAGGATCATGTGACTGTCAGACATTTATCAGCAGAGTTTCTGGATAAGATGAACTTTGGTTTTATTTGCTTGTATTTCAAACACAAACAACATGATTCAAATATAAATGTATTGCAGTAAAGTTAAATGTTGAGCAGCTTTTATCTGAGACTTTACTGTAAATGAGGAAACACAGTTTGAATCCACAGTGCGGCTCCTCGTCCTGATAACCGTCCCTGTTCTTTTAACACAACAGGCTCCACTCTGGGACCAGATTTCATTGTTCTCTCCCTTCAGATTTACAGCTTGTAGATGGGTGTAACCAATATGTGACACAGCACAGACCTGTCAGGCTGCATTTATGACTGAATCATATGATTAGATCAAAGTTTAAACCTGTTTCCTTATCAGATCAGAACTCAAACTTATAAAACTCATCAGGAAATGAAGCTCAGACAGTCGTTGCGGGGAGCTGAAATGGCGCAGAGAGATCAGCTGGACCGAGACTCAATCAGCTGTGTGATCTGTCTGGATCTACTGAAGGATCCGGTGGGTCTTCCCTGTGGACACAGCTACTGTATGAGCTGTATTAAAGGATTCTGGGATGGAGAGGATCAGATGAAGATCTACAGCTGCCCTCAGTGCAGAGAGGCCTTCACACCGAGGCCTGTCCTGAAGAAAAACACCATGTTAGCAGCTTTAGTGGAGCAGCTGAAGAAGACTGGACTCCAAGCTGCTCCTGCTGATCACTGCTATGCTGGACCTGAAGATGTGGCCTGTGATGTCTGCACTGGGAGGAAGCTGAAAGCCTTCAAGTCCTGTCTGACGTGTCTGATTTCTTACTGTGAGAATCACCTCCAGCCTCACTTTGAATCAACCAAATTAAAGAAACACAAGCTGGTCGAGCCCTCGGAGGAGCTCCAGGAGAACATCTGCTCTCGTCATGATGAAGTGATGAAGATATTCTGCCGCACTGATAAGAAGAGTATCTGTTATCTGTGCACTATGGAGGATCATAAAGGCCACGACACAGTCCCCGCTGCAGCAGAAAGGACTGAGAGGCAGAGAGAGCTCGAGGTGAGTCGACTAAACATCCAGCAGAGAATCCAGGACAGAGAGAAAGATGTGAAGCTGCTTCAACAGGAGGTGAAGGCCGTCAGTCGCTCTGCTGATAAAGCAGTGGAGGACAGTGAGAAGATCTTCACTCAGCTGATCCGTCTCCTCCAGAAAAGAAGCTCTGATGTGAAGCAGCAGATCAGATCCCAGCAGGAAACTGAAGTGAGTGGAGTCAAAGAGCTTCAGGAGAAGCTGCAGCAGGAGATCACTGAGCTGAAGAGGAAAGACGCTGAACTGAAGCAGCTCTCACACACAGAGGATCACAACCAGTTTCTACACAACTACCCCTCAGTGTCACAACTCAGTGAACCTACAGACTCATCCAGCATCAATATCCGTCCTCTCAGACACTTTGAGGATGTGACAGCAGCTGTGTCAGAGCTCAGAGATCTACTACAGGACATCCTGAGGGACAAATGGACAAACATCTCACTGGCAGTGACTGACGTGGACATTTTACAGTCAGAACCAGAACCCAAGACCAGAGCTGAGTTCTTAAAATATTCACGTGAAATCACTCTGGATCCAAACACAGTAAACACAACATTGTTATTATCTAAGGGGAAAAGAAAAGTAGGATGGACAGGACAACATCAGTCTTATTCTAGTCACACAGACAGATTCACGGATAGGTGTCAGGTCCTGAGTAGAGAGAGTCTGACTGGACGTTGTTACTGGGAGGTGGAGTGGAGCGGAGAAGCAGTTTATGTAGCGGCCGCATACAAGAATATCAGCAGAGCAGGAAATGAATCTCTATTTGGACGTAATGACAAATCTTGGGCTTTAACTTGTTACACAAACAGTTATTCATTTTGGTTCGACAACATTAATACTCCTGTCTCAGGTCCTGTTTCCTCCAGAGTCGGAGTGTACCTGGATCACAGAGCAGGTATTCTGTCCTTCTACAGCGTCTCTGAAACCATGACTCTCCTCCACAGAGTCCCGACCACCATGACTCTCCTCCATAGAGTCCAGACCACATTCACCCAGCCTCTCTATGCTGGACTTTGGGTAGTTGCAGGCACAGCTGAGTTGTATTAAGTGAAATAGACAGAAGTCATTTCAGACTTCATGTGTCAGATGTTGTAATTCTTCATGTTTTTGTCTCCATGTTTCTGAGCTGCTCAGAGATCAGATGACGTGATAATAGGGATATTCAACACTTTATTTTAACTTTATATATGTGTCGTTTATATTATCAGTTTCTTTCAATGTGACTTTTTCCTATGTGTTTTTATCCATGGAGGCTCTCACTGCTCATCACCATGTTTTTAACCTTCACTGACATTTCTTCAGATGAAAATGTGAACTTCTCTTTGTTCTAAATGTTAGTTTCATGTTTGTATTGATGTATTTGTGTCTGTTGTTTCTTAAACAGAGAAAACAGCAGAACTTCCTTCATCACAGATATTTTGTTCTCATCACTTTGTAAATTCATAAAGAAATGTTCAATCAAACTGTAATGATCATGATAATAATCATTAATGATGTTCTTGTACATAGCTGACATTCTGGGTTACACTAACTGACTGTGTGGATGAAGTCAATCTGAACATGAAATCATTGATCACCCTTTACTGATTGGATGTGTCAACAATCTGAAGCTTCAATAATCAATAAAGATGATTTTATCAACATTGATCAAAGTGTTTTCTTTCATTTCTTCTGTACTACATCACTATAATACTGCAGTACTTTTACTGTAATACTGCATACTACATCACTATAATACTGCAGTACTTTTACTGTAATACTGCATACTACATCACTATAATACTGCAGTACTTTTACTGTAATACTGCATACTACATCACTATAATACTGCAGTACTTTTACTGTAGTACTGCATACTACATCACTCATAATACTGCAGTACTTTTACTGTAATACTGCATACTACATCACTATAATACTGCAGTACTTTTACTGTAATACTGCATACTACATCACTCATAATACTGCAGTGCTTTTACTGTAATACTGCATACTACATCACTCATAATACTGCAGTACTTTTACTGTAATACTGCATACTACATCACCCATAATACTGCAGTACTTTTACTGTAATACTGCATACTACATCACCCATAATACTGCAGTACTTTTACTGTAATACTGCATACTACATCACTCATAATACTGCAGTACTTTTACTGTAGTACTGCATACTACATCACTCATAATACTGCAGTACATTTACTGTAGTACTGCATACTACATCACTCATAATACTGTAGTAATTTTACTGTAATACTGCATACTACATCACTATAATACTGCAGTACTTTTACTGTAATACTGCATACTACATCACCCATAATACTGCAGTACTTTTACTGTAATACTGCATGCATACTACATCACTATAATACTGCATGCATACTACATCACTATAATACTGCAGTACTTTTACTGTAATACTGCATACTACATCACTCATAATACTGCAGTACTTTTACTGTAATACTGCATACTACATCACTATAATACTGCAGTACTTTTACTGTAATACTGCATACTACATCACTATAATACTGCAGTACTTTTACTATAATACTGCATACTACATCACTATAATACTGCAGTACTTTTACTGTAATACTGCATACTACATCACTATAATACTGCAGTACTTTTACTATAATACTGCATACTACATCACTATAATACTGCAGTACTTTTACTGTAATACTGCATACTACATCACTATAATACTGCAGTACTTTTACTGTAATACTGCATACTACATCACTATAATACTGCAGTACTTTTACTGTAATACTGCTTACTACATCACTATAATACTGCAGTACTTTTACTGTAATACTGCATACTACATCACTATAATATTGCAGTACTTTTACTGTAGTATTTTCTACAGAGGATCATGTGACTGTCAGACATTTATCAGCAGAGTTTCTGGATAAGATGAACTTTGGTTTTATTTGCTTGTATTTTAAACACAAACAACATGAATGAAATATAAATGTGTTGCAGTAAAGTTAAATGTTGAGCAGCTTTTATCTGAGACTTTACTGTAAATGAGGAAACACAGTTTGAATCCACAGTGCTGCTCCTCGTCCTGATAACCGTCCCTGTTCATTAAACACAACAAGCTCCACCTTGAGATCACATTTCATTGTTCTCTCCCTTCAGATTTACAGGTTGTAGATGGGTGTAACCAACATGTGACTCAGCACAGAGCTGTCAGGCTGCATTTATGACTGAATCACATGATCAGATCAAAGTTTAAACCTGTTTCCCAACTCAAACTTATAAAACTCATCAGGAAGTGAAACTCAGACAGTCGTTGCCTCTGAGAGCTGAAATGGCGCAGAGAGATCAGCTGGACCGAGAAACACTCAGCTGTTCGATCTGTCTGGATCTACTGAAGGATCCGGTGGGTCTTCCCTGTGGACACAGCTACTGCATGAGCTGTATTAAAGGATTCTGGGATGGAGAGGATCAGAGGAAGATCTACAGCTGCCCTCAGTGCAGAGAGGTCTTCAGACCGAGGCCTGTCCTGAAGAAAAACACCATGTTAGCAGCTTTAGTGGAGCAGCTGAAGAAGACTGGACTCCAAGCTGCTCCCGCTGATCACTGCTATGCTGGACCTGAAGATGTGGCCTGTGATGTCTGCACTGGGAGGAAGCTGAAAGCCTTCAAGTCCTGTCTAACCTGTCCTGCCTCTTACTGTGAGAATCACCTCCAGCCTCACTATGATGCAGCTCCATTAAAGAAACACAAGCTGGTGGAGCCCTCGGAGAAGCTCCAGGAGAACATCTGCTCTCGTCATGATAAGGTGATGGAGATATTCTGCCGTACTGATAAGAAGTGTATCTGTTATCTGTGCACTATGGAGGATCATAAAGGCCACGACACAGTCCCAGCTGCAGCAGAAAGGACTGAGAGGCAGAGAGAGCTCGAGGTGAGTCGACTAAACATCCAGCAGAGAATCCAGGACAGAGAGAAAGATGTGAAGCTGCTTCAACAGGAGGTGGAGGCCGTCAGTCTCTCTGCTGATAAAGCAGTGGAGGACAGTGAGAAGATCTTCACTCAGCTGATCCGTCTCCTCCAGAAAAGAAGCTCTGATGTGAAGCAGCAGATCAGATCCCAGCAGGAAACTGAAGTGAGTCGAGTCAAAGAGCTTCAGGAGAAGCTGCAGCAGGAGATCACTGAGCTGAAGAGGAAAGACGCTGAACTGAAGCAGCTCTCACACACAGAGGATCACAACCAGTTTCTACACAACTACCCCTCAGTGTCACAACTCAGTGAAGCTACAGACTCATCCAGCATCAATATCCGTCCTCTCAGATACTTTGAGGATGTGACAGCAGCTGTGTCAGAGCTCAGAGATAAACTACGGGACATCCTGAGGGACAAATGGACAAACATCTCATGGTCAGTAACTAATGTGGACGTTTTACTGTCAGAACCAGAACCCAAGACCAGAGCTGAGTTCTTAAAATATTCACGTGAAATCACTCTGGATCCAAACACAGTAAACACACGGCTGTTATTATCTGAGGGGAACAGAAAAGTAGAATATACGGGACAACATCAGTCTTATTCTAGTCACACAGACAGATTCACTTATTGTCCTCAGGTCCTGAGTAGAGAGAGTCTGACTGGATGTTGTTACTGGGAGGTGGAGAGGAGAGGAGGGTTAGGAATTGATGTAGCAGTCGCATACAAGAATTTCAGCAGAGCTGGAAGTGAATCTGGATTTGGATGTAATGACAAATCTTGGTCTTTACGTTGTTACACTAAGGGTTATGGATTTTTCTTCAACAACGTTAAAACTCATGTCTCACATTCTGGTTCCTCCAGAGTCGGAGTGTACCTGGATCACAGAGCAGGTATTCTGTCCTTCTACAGCATCTCTGAAACCATGACTCTCCTCCACAGAGTCCAGACCACATTCACACAGCCTCTCTATGCTGGACTTGGGGTTTATAGATCCACAGCTGAGTTGTGTAAAGTGAAATAGACAGAAGTCATTTCAGACTTCATGTGTCAGATGTTGTAATTCTTCATGATTTTGTCTCCATGTTTCTGAGCTGCTCAGAGATCAGCTAACACGCTAATAGTGATATTCAACACTTTATTTTACTTTATGTATGTGTCGTTTATATTATCAGTTTCTTTAAATGTGACTTTTTCCTATGTGTTTTTATCCATGGAGGCTCTCACTGCTCATCACCATGTTTTTAACCTTCACTGACATTTCTTCAGATGGAAATGTGAACTTCTCTTTGTTCTAAATGTTAGTTTCATGTTTGTATTGATGTATTTGTGTCTGTTGTTTCTTAAACAGAGAAAACAGCAGAACTTCCTTCATCACAGATATTTTGTTCTCATCACTTTGTAAATTCATAAAGAAATGTTCAATCAAACTGTAATGATCATGATAATAATCATTAATGATGTTCTTGTACATAGCTGACATTCTGGGTTACACTAACTGACTGTGTGGATGAAGTCAATCTGAACATGAAATCATTGATCACCCTTTACTGATTGGATGTGTCAACAATCTGGAGCTTCAATAATCAATAAAGATGATTTTATCAACAGTGATCAAAGTGGTTTCTTTCATTTCTTCTGTACTACATCACTATAATACTGCAGTACTTTTACTGTAATACTGCATACTACATCACTATAATACTGCAGTGCTTTTACTGTAATACTGCATACTACATCACTATAATACTGCAGTGCTTTTACTGTAATACTGCATACTACATCACTATAATACTGCAGTACTTTTACTGTAATACTGCATACTACATCACTCATCATACTGCAGTACTTTTACTGTAATACTGCATACTACACCACTATAATACTGCAGTACTTTTACTGTAATACTGCATACTACATCACTATAATACTGCAGTACTTTTACTGTAATACTGCATACTACATCACTATAATACTGCAGTACTTTTACTGTAATACTGCATACTACACCACTATAATACTGCAGTACTTTTACTGTAATACTGCATACTACATCACTATAATACTGCAGTACTTTTACTGTAATACTGCATACTACATCACTATAATACTGCAGTACTTTTACTGTAATACTGCATACTACATCACTATAATACTGCAGTACTTTTACTGTAATACTGCATACTACATCACTCATAATACTGCAGTACTTTTACTGGAATAATACTGGAATAATACTGGAGTACTTTTACTGTAATACTGCATACTACATCACTATAATACTGCAGTACTTTTACTGTAATACTGCATACTACATCACTCATAATACTGCAGTACTTTTACTGTAATACTGCATACTACATCACTATAATACTGCAGTACTTTTACTGTAATACTGCATACTACATCACTCATAATACTGGAGTACTTTTACTGTAATACTGCATACTACATCACTATAATACTGCAGTACTTTTACTGTAATACTGCATACATCACTATAATACTGGAGTACTTTTACTGTAATACTGCATACTACATCACTCATAATACTGGAGTACTTTTACTGTAATACTGCATACTACATCACTATAATACTGCAGTACTTTTACTGTAATACTGCATACTACATCACTATAATACTGCAGTACTTTTACTGTAATACTGCATACTACATCACTATAATACTGTAGTACTTTTACTGTAATACTGCATACTACATCACTATAATACTGCAGTACTTTTACTGTAATACTGCATACTACATCACTATAATACTACAGTACTTTTACTGTAATACTGCATACTACATCACTATAATACTGCAGTACTTTTACTGTAATACTGCATACTACATCACTATAATACTGCAGTACTTTTACTGTAATACTGCATACTACATCACTATAATACTGCAGTACTTTTACTGTAATACTGCATACTACATCACTCATAATACTGCAGTACTTTTACTGTAATACTGCATACTACATCACTCATAATACTGGAGTACTTTTACTGTAATACTGCATACTACATCACTATAATACTGCAGTACTTTTACTGTAATACTGCATACTACATGACTATAATACTGCAGTACTTTTACTCTAATACTGCATACTACATCACTATAATACTGCAGTACTTTTACTGTAATACTGCATACTACATGACTATAATACTGCAGTACTTTTACTCTAATACTGCATACATCACTATAATACTGCAGTACTTTTACTGTAATACTGCATACTACATGACTATAATACTGCAGTACTTTTACTCTAATACTGCATACTACACCACTATAATACTGCAGTACTTTTACTGTAATACTGCATACTACATCACTATAATACTGCAGTATTTTTACTGTAATACTGCATACTACATCACTATAATACTGCAGTATTTTTACTGTAATACTGCATACATCACTATAATACTGCAGTACTTTTACTGTAATACTACATACTACATCACTATAATACTGCAGTACTTTTACTGTAATACTGCATACTACATCACTCATAATACTGCAGTATTTTTACTGTAATACTGCATACTACATCACTATAATACTGCAGTACTTTTACTGTAATACTGCATACTACATCACTCATAATACTGCAGTACTTTTACTGTAATACTGCATACTACATCACTATAATACTGCAGTACTTTTACTGTAATACTGCATACTACATCACTCATAATACTGCAGTACTTTTACTATAATACTGCATACTACATCACTATAATACTGCAGTACTTTTAATATAATACTACATACTACATCACTATAATACTGCAGTACTTTTACTGTAATACTGCATACTACATCACTATAATACTGCAGTACTTTTACTGTAATACTGCATACTACATCACTATAATACTGCAGTACTTTTAATATAATACTACATACTACATCACTATAATACTGCAGTACTTTTACTGTAATACTGCATACTACATCACTATAATACTGCAGTACTTTTACTGTCGGAGGATTTTTAATGAATTACTTTTACTTGTAATGAAGTATTTAGTATTTTGGTGTATTAGTACTTTTTCAGGATCAGAGTACTTCTTTAATAAAAGGTCTTGACAAAATATTCTAAAGTTCAGCTGATGAACTCGGACACAGTTGAGAGTTTTGTGTCGTTTTGACCTGAAACACAAAGCGGAGACATTTTCATTGTCTAATAACACTCGACAGCTTTTTACTCTCATGCTTGAAATTTGTTTGGAAGTCCTCGAGGGTAAAAAGCTGCTGCAGAGAAAAGACCTGTGGCTGCAAACACTCTCACCCGCCGCCCCCCCCCCCCCCCCCCCCACCCCCCCCCCCCGAGAAAAAAAAGGGAAAAAAAAGCCAAGAAGAAGAATGACCCGGGCATGGAGGACATGGAGAGAGAGCATGTGTGGTCCCTTCAGTCGCCATGGCGATGTGGTGGGGAAGCTGTCAGGGGAGGAGGAGGAGGAGGGGGGAGGAGGGAGAGAGGAGGAGGGGGGAGAGAGGAGGGGGAGGAGGAGGAGGAAAGGAGGGCGAGGGGGAGAAGGAGAGGAGAGTAGAGGAGGAGGAGAAGTGGAAGGGAGAGGAGAGGAGAGGAGAGGAGAGGAGAAGAAGAGGAGGAGAGTAGGAGGCGGAGGAGAAGTAGAGGAGGAGAGGAGGTGAGGAGGAAAGGAGAGGGAGGAGAAGGAG